>NC_056748.1:461396576-461696576 GCF_019279795.1 Protopterus annectens
GTGTCTGGGTCTTCGGCTGAAGACTTGCAGGAGTATTCCCATTATTCTGATTCTGATGTGGATGATTCTACTCCTTCTGCTTCTCCTCCTGAGGATTTTTCTTTTTCAGAGACCCTTCACTCCATGAGGGAGCATTTTAAATGGGAAGGCCAGGATTTCTCTGATTCCAGGAAAAGGCTTAGGGAATTTTTGTTTTTACCCCAGCATAGGCCTTTAGCTATACCTCCTGTTCTGAATGTGGTGGAAGATGTGTTTGCAGAGGCTTCTCTTAATCCGGATTCTTTACCTCCTGCTCCTGTTAAACCAGATAGGTATTACAGGGTGCCTGAAGCTCATAAGTATCTTTTTAAGAGTCCTAGGGTGGACCCAGAAACTGTTAGCCAGGGGCCTAAGGGTGTTAAGGCTTCTGTTGTCAAGAATCCGGTTCCTGCAGATAAAGAGGCCAGGGCCTTGGATAGATGGGGAAAGAAAGTTTATACTTCTTCCACTCTAGCCATGAGAGCTTTGAATTGCCAGTTTCACATGTTGAAATATCAAAATTATCTCCTTTCTCAGTTGAAATCTAAGGTTGATGCTCTGGCGGTAGGTATTGACTGTAAAGAGTTACAAGATTTAGTGCATGTTTCTGAACAGGTGGGTAAGCATTCTTTGCAATGTGGTTTTGATGCTGTACAGGCCTCGTCTAGGGTGGCTGCCACTGGGTCAGTTCTTCGCAGGCATGCCTGGCTGAGGGATCAAAATTTATCTGACCATGTTAAAACTAGGATTTTGGATGCACCTTTGCAATCTGATGTCTTGTTTGGTTCTCCTGTTGAAGCAGTTTTAAAGAAAATGGAAGACAAGGCTAAGTCTATGCAGACTGTTAAAGATTTTTTGCAGGTTCAGCCTCCAAAGTTTAGTAGAAATTGGCCTACTAAAGGGTGGACGTATCCTTCTTATGATTCCCAGTCTAGGGGTAGATCTAGACGTGGCAGGGGCAGAGGTAAGGGCTCTTTCAGGCCTAGAACAGGGAGTTCTCCTGCACAGTCTTCGAGTGAGGGCAGGGGTCAGTCCTTTCGTAAACAGACCCAATGACCTACCTTTTCAGCTGCCAGAACCTTCTCGCCTGGCAGCACCTTTGGGAGGAAGGTTGGCACTTTTCAAAGAAAATTGGAGTTTAATTACCCAAGACAAATGGGTACTGGATATCATACATCACGGTTACAGGTTTTATTTCCATACCTTGCCTCCTTTCAAAGGCATGCCAGACATTCCTCCTCAACAAAGAATAGAGGCTCACAAGCAAATTTCACTGTTACTCCAAATAGGGGCCATACAGCCGGTTCCTATGCCAGAAAGGGGCCTAGGATTTTATTCTCGCCTGTTCCTAGTACCAAAGAAGGGGAACACGTGGAGACCAATTTTGGATTTATCTATCCTCAACACTTATCTGGACATTCCCAAGTTCAAAATGTTGACGTTGCAGCAGCTTTTACCTCTGCTGGGCAAAGATCATTGGATGGTAACTTTGGATCTCAAGGAGGCTTACCTTCATGTTCCTATCAGACTAAGTTGCAGGAAGTATCTGCGTTTTCGAGCTGGGACTTCTCACTATCAGTTCTCTGCATTGCCCTTTGGCTTATCTACTGCACCCAGAGTGTTCACGAAAGTTCTGGCTCCAGTGATAGCTTTCTTCAGGCTAAAAGGAATACAGATCTATCCTTATTTGGACGACTGCCTGATTCTGGCTCAAGGAAGGAAGAGCTTCTTCATCATTTGGAATATGTGATAGCAGTGCTAAGATGCCTGGGGTATTCTGTGAGCGAAATAAAGTCCAGTCTAGTACCCTCACAGGACATGTGCTTTCTGGGTGTGAGACTGAATACAGCATCCCAGATGGCCTTTTAACCCCGGACAAACAAAAGAGTCTATCCCTTTACTTCCATCAGCTATCTCATCAGTCCGGGCTGACTGCAAGGACAGTCCTTCAAGCCTTAGGGTTCATGGCATCTTGTATTCTGGTGCTTCCCAATGCCAAACTGCATATGAGGAAGCTACAATGGTATCTCAAAATGTAGGGACACAGCACTGCCAGGATCTGGACACTGTCATTCAAATAATACCTTGCATTCAAAAGGAATTTTTGTGGTGGGCTCAGGAATGTCACCTAAACAAGGGACTCTCTGTGACCCGGCCAGAGGCGAGTCAGATTTTAACGACAGATGCCTCAGACATAGCTTGGGGAGCTCATCTAAATGGAAAGTGGATACAAGACAAGTGGCCTGCCAGACTACAGCATCTACATATCAACATGAAGGAGATGTTAGCAGTCCAGTTTGCATTAATAGCTTTCAAGGATTTACTTCTTCCAGGGCAGGTGTTGATTCTAACAGACAACACAACTGTCATGTGGTACATCAACAAGCAAGGGGGAACACATTCTTATCCTCTATGCAGGCAAGCACTGATTTTGTGGGAGACTGCTCTCAGTTTACAACTAAGTCTTCAGGCAAGGGTTCTGCCGGGAGCACAGAACTCCTTAGCAGATGTGTTAAGCAGACAAATCATGGATCCCCACGAGTGGAAACTGGATATTCATGTATTTCAGAAATTGACAGTGTCCTGGGGAACTCCAGACATAGATCTGTTCGCTTCTCCACTAAACCACCAGCTGCCAAAGTTTTGCACAAAGCGGTTTCATCCCACAGCTTGGAAAGTGGATGCTCTTTCTTTCAGTTGGAAAAATCTTCATGTGTATGTCTTTCCACCTCTGCCTCTCCTCCCAAGGGTACTTCTGAAGGTCAGACAGGACAAACCAAGGATGATTTTGATAGCTCCAGATTGGCCTCGACAGCACTGGTACCCACTACTGAGAAGTCTAGTACGGAAGCCTCCATGGCCTTTGCCTTTGATTCCACATCTGTTGTCCCAGGAGGACAGTCATTTGCTCAATGTCAAACTTCACTCTCTTCACCTAACAGCATGGCATATTCTGTTTTAAACCATAGAGGGTCTCAACTTCCACAACAAGTTTTGAATGTGATTTTGGAAGCTAGAAGGCCTAGTACAAGGAAAGTGTACGCAGATAAATGTAAGAGATTTTTATTTTGGAGTGCAGCTAAGGATTTGGATGTTTCTGAGCCTGATTTAAGTGTGGCTCTTCAATATCTTACTGAGTTATTGGACAAAGGTTTGTCCTTCTCTTCTATTAAGATTCATGCTGCAGCAATTTCAGCTCACTACGATTGTGACCCACCATTGTTTTCTCATCCTTTATTCAAGCAATTTCTTAGAGGGCAAAGAATATAAGACCCCACGAAGGGCTCCTACTCCTGCTTGGGATCTCAATTTTGTGTTGGAGAAACTCACTCTACAACCTTTTGAGCCTGCAGCTACTGCTGAGTTGAAATATTTGTCATGGAAGACTGCTTTTTGTTGGCCATTACCTCTGCAAGAAGGGTTTCTGAATTGCAGGCCCTTATGGCAGTTGAGCCTTTCTTAATTTTCCACAAGGATAGGGTATCTTTACGTACTAATCCTTCCTTTATGCCTAAAGTGGTTTCTAGTGTGGCTTTAAACCAAACTATTCATTTGCCTACTTTTATGCAAATCCCCAAACTAAAGGGGAAAAGATTTTGCACACTTTAGATGTACACAGGCAGTTGCGATATTATTTGGACAGAACTAAAGGGTTCAGACAATCTCAGCAGTTATTAGTTTCTTTTGCTTTGTGCTCTCAGGGCAAGCCAGTGTCAAAACAAACTATTTCTAAGTGGATTGGATTTTGCATTGCTTTCTGTTATTCCCATCATGGCAAAGAGATTCCAGCTGGGATTAGACCTCATTCCACTAGGGCTACTGCCACTTCAACAGCTTTTTGAGGGGTGGCTACTAAGGATATTTTGGAGGCAGCCACTTGGAGTTCAGTGCATACCTTCTCTAGGCATTACCACCTTCCATTGTACTCTAAATCCAGGGCGGGTTTTGCCACTGCTGTGTTGCAGGGCATTCTGGCAGCTCCTGCTTCATTATAGTTTAGCCATCCTCCCTTACCTCTGCTTTGGGATTCTACCCAAGTGTTAGGACTGCAGCAATGTGGGATGAAGAACATAGTACAGTTTTGTACCTACCATAAATGTAGATGTTCGAAGATCCACATTGCTGCAGTCCAATACCCTCCCTCCTTCCCCTCTGTTGTTTGAGGTGGTTGTGTGGGTTGGGTTATCCATCTGAGGTATATTGCATTTTTGTATATATTGTATATATTATGCATATTTTTGGTGTTAGGCTAGTTGGTTGTTTAGTTGTTGTCTATGGGTTTTGACCTTTCTTTTTAGGGTCTTCTGACATCTGGGGCAAGAAAAGACTGAGGATATGACGTCGGTCATGCGCATTTGTACCCTGACGTTCTGATGTCAGTCAAATGCGCCTTGACCGACGTCAGCCTTATACTCTGATATTCGGGCCGACCGAGGGACAGCGGACTACCCAAGTGTTAGGACTGCAGCAATGTGGATCTTCGAACATCTACATTTATGGTAGGTACAAAACTGTACTTTTTTGTTTGTTTATGTTGTGATGTGGGTGTTGTGGTTTATGTATGGTGTAGTGTATGCGGTTTGTTCAGTGTTTTGAATTTCGCGGTTTTGGGCTTGGGGTTTTGTAGTTTCAGTGTTTTGTGGATACTGTTTCATAGTTTCAAGATACTGAAATTCGATGTTTCAGTATTTCGAGATTATGAAGTGAATCCATACATGCATATGTATAGATATGGATCTGTGTCAGATCGAGTTTACAGAAATTCGAAATTCATACAGACGAGACCATATGATCGGGTTTCCAAAAATTAAAAAAAAAAATCTACATTTTTTTTACATTTATGCAAGGGAACATGCCCCTCTGCAAATTATATATACCAACTCCAAGATCGCCGCACAGTGAAGAAAAGGGTAAAACATTCCTGATCCTCGCTGTACTGTGATCTTCATTCAAAAGCTTGGAGTTTCATATGGTCTTGACCATATGAATTTTGAGTTTCTGAAAACTCGATCAATTGCATATATAGATATATATATATATATATATATATATATATAATATATATATATATATATATATATATACACAAACACACACATACGTGTGTGTGTAACACTGGGATATGTAAGGGTATAACCTTAAAAACTGCAAAATGTACCACCAGAGCCGCAAGAACCTTGTTCAGTGGAAAGGAATTTCCTGATATTTTTACTGGAAAGGCTCACCCAGACTTTGCCACAGCTTGCTGTGAGTGAACGGTTAGCTTGCTTTTTATTTTTTGTATTTTGTATATTCTGCTTTTAACTGCATATTAAAACTTGAGGGAGACCACAGCTCTGTCTCTTGCGAGTCAGACAGAAATTAGAACAGGTCAGTTAAGGAGTCACACACAAGTTAGAACAGGTCAGTTAAGGTTAATCTTCTGTGAAAGGAGGGGGTGGAGCTAGGAACTAAACCTTCTATTTAAGAGGTAAAATCAAACATTTAAGAGCTTTACTAGAAAGGCTCACCTAGACTCTGCCACAGCTTGCTGTGACGGAAAGGTTAGTTTGCTTTTTATTTCTTGTATTTTGTATTACTTTACTGCCTTTTTCTATTTTGTATAGTGTGATTTGTTTTCTTTACACTGTGTTTTACTTGTATTCTGCTTTTAGCTGCATGTTAAATCTTGAAAAGTGACAACAGCTGTGTCTCTTGTGAGTCAGATTTTTCCCATCCTCCCACCATGTTGCTGTTGTGTTCTTAAACACCACTGTCTTTCTAGTTGCCTGCCCCTTAGGTTAATTTGACCATATGTCTTGTTTCCTCTGTGCTTTTACTGGCTGGTGTAAGCAAGCTCAAAATTATCATTTTGTGAAATCACTCCCCTTCAGCTATTTAAATGTATTGGCCATCCTACTGTATTCCATAGTGCCAAAATACAACAGTGCCCACCCCCTTTCAGTCTGTCTTGCCCTTTTAAAAATAGTGGCTCTCCACTAAAACTAACTTTTTAGGCAGATAAAACTTAAGTTACCCACTTTTATATCTGACTGCTTAGTGCACACTGCAGTGTTTAGGCTAAACCATTTTTTTTCATCTTACCTTTAAGCATCTTTTGCAAGACCACCAGTTACTGGACAGCCCACATATTCTGCCTCTCAGTAGTCATCTTGGGATTAGTGTTTCTGTCTTCTCCTAGTGAGAGAAGGAGTATAGTGACATTATTTCCCGGAGACTACTGATCACCAGAAAGCCTAATAATTGCTTTGTTAGGTGACAGCTTGGAATCTGTGGTTATATTCTGATTCTGGTTAGAGTAGGAGCAGAGTGCATTGATTCCTGACTGTTTCTGGTTGGAGAGAGAGTGTGTGTGCTTAACGTACCTCTTTGGTCTGATTGCTATTTGAGGCATATACCAGAAAAAGCTACAAGCCTACAGGCCCTTACGTCATCTGGGACAAGACTGTGGATCACCAAACAGGCTGTGGCCTGCTTCTCTTCTTGAGATTGGTGCTAATATTTTACTTCTGGTAAGGGAAGAAGCAAAGGAGTATTGTATCCCAACTGAGTGAAGCTGTGGTGAGGCCAGCATTAGTAGTAGCCAGGCTGTAGCCATTCATATGACTCCCTTCTTTTCATCATTCTTGACAAGCTAATTATTTGTTTTCAGTAAGTACTGCTTGATTAGTTTCTAACTTCAGTATATCTGCCTAAATACTTCATCCTTAAATTTTTAAGGTCTGTGTATTAGTTTTCCCTCAAGTGTTTGGCAGTGCAGTGTACAGACTCAAGACACCTTGGGTGACATTTTCCTGTAAAAGCACAATTGAAATTTCTCCAATATCTAGCTGTATAAAGGACAGCTAGTTTGCAGTAACAAGCACTGTCCACATAGTTGCAAACCAGATACTCCTGACAGTGATTGAAATTCATTCCAACAGTCAAGGGTCTGTTGCAATAGATGTGAACTTTCCTACTGTCTCCGTTACTGACTTGGTGGATATGGGCATCCTGAGGCAATGTAGAAATTGCCTCATGTTTACTGACAACCAGTTTATTCTCAAACAAACTGATGTGGTATGTGTGAGATGTATTTACACAACGTCACTGGACGCAAAGCTCCCACATAAAAGTACTCCTAATGTCAATAAGGTTGTCAGTAGTACACATGCACCCATCACGCACAATTCAAAGCAGACATATAGACCCACATATACTGAGTCACTTACATGTAATCTTCCAAAGTACACATAAGAAATAGCCTCAGCAGCCCCATCCGCACTCTCTCAAAACAACATCCACATCAACACACAGAGCTACATCTCATGGACCCTCTATCTCTAAGCCCATAAGGCAAGTCACCACACATTCCAACATTCTAGTCATTGGAGACTCCATCGTGAGACACACTGATGTCCCTCTCACGAGACTGAGTAAGGAGAAAGATCTGAAGTAGTTTACTTCATTTGCTCTTCAACCTGTGGGAATACGGATCCATATTGGATCAGAGCCGGCAACTTTGCTAGCATCAGCTCCGAGCTCCAAACTCCTCCCCTTACCCATAATACACCTCCACTGCCTTCCATCCTCAGATCTCGTTTGCCGTGATTTGCTTCAACATTGTGTCTTCTGAGCTCCAATTAGCAGTGAGTTTAAAACTCTGTGAGTAGTTAAATTTTTCTAAATTTCTCAGTTAGTGTTAGTATATGTCCCCTTTCTCCTCCCCTCTCTTGGTGTGTCGAGTGTTAGTGGTTTTTAGGTATGTAGAGTAGTTTGTTCTGTGGTGTAGGTAGTAGCTCCCCCCCCCAGTGTTTTCTGTAGATGAGCGTGGTGAGTGGGTGGGCGTGTGTGTTTGTTACTTAGAAAGATAATGCCTTTTTTTCTAAGGCTATCTTTCTGTTATTTAGAATGGCTGAAAAGCTTGATGTGAAGTTGTTCTATCTCGCTGTTTTGTTCTTACACGTGAGTCGGAGCCGATCCCTCGGCTCTGATTCGGCCGCTTTTCAAGCTCAGACTGTCAGAGAAGCTCGAGGCCTAGTGTATATCCCATAATGCTCTACTGTAAATCCCCAGATCTAGTTTGCTGCTGCAACGGATCTACAGCTTGTCGGAGAAAGCTCGGGACAGTGACTTATTTTTTCAATATTTAATAGAAGATTTTTCTATATATTAGTATTAGATATCGTTAAATTACTAGTGTTATTATATAGTATTGGGCTATTGCCTGTTAGTTTAACTCTAGTTAAAAATTTTTTGAAGTATTTCTATTCAGGGCTTTAGGCCTCTCTTATCTGATTGTGCGTGACAGGGCTCTGTCAGCTCTTGTTTGTGTGTGTGCTCCTTTTTTCTTTATATAATAAATAGTGTTGTAGTTAATCCTATAGGTATTTAGTGATATATATATATATATATATATATATATATATATATATATATATATATATATATATATATACTGACATATATCTTGTAAGAAGTTAGTTATTAATTAAATTAGTGTTGTAGTTTATATTTACAGATAACTGTTCTTTGTTATACTGAATGTTCAGGGACCTGAATTATACTGTTAACATGTCAGAGAAACAAAAGTCAGAATTCAAAAGGTGTGAGTGCGGTCAAAAAATGTCTTTTACAGGCAACCACTCCACCTGCTTGTACTGTTTGGGTTCTGTTCACCTACAAGAGGTGTGCTCTATCTGCCACTCCTTTGGCGCCAGGGTTCTCTTGGAAAGGCACAGGAAGCTGGTAGATAGGGGACTTCTGAAGCCTGATTTTTCAGGCTACTTTAGACGAGGCCAACCGCTCTTCCAAGGCTTCGAAGGGGTCGAAGTCTTCCAAGGGGTTCTTGGAGCCCAAGTCATCGTCTCCGAGTTCCTCTGGTATGGTTCATGCATCGGCTCCACAGCCCTTGGAGCCGTGTATCGATCCTCTACCTCAAAGCCCAGTTGTGGAACCGATATTGGAGACTCCTCAGTCTCCAATTCTTCAATCAGTACCATCTTCGGCTCCTTCGACCCATCCCTCGATGCATTCTTCAAAGCTTTCTGATGTGGATCTGGACTGAGTGGTTAAGAGGCTCTTAGAGAACCGGCCCTGGCCAAAATGCTGTCCGCTTCGAGCCACTCAGCTTCAAAGCCTGAAACCCCAGTCATAATTTCTCTCCCTCCTCCTCCGAAGCCAGTCGAGCTCTCGGAGCCGGGACAGGCGGAACCGATGTTGGTAGAGCCCTCGGAGCCGAGGTTTGATCCACCTCCCTCTGCTCCATCGACCTTGATCTCCTCAGTTCTGCCGGGGAGTCTCGAGGCCGACAGTACCTCGCTGGCTCCAGGGTGGAGAGTTGAACCGATACCTCAGTTCTGACCCTTCCCCTCAGGGCTTCGGCGCAGGTGGCTTTGGCTCCTTCCTCTGGATTGGAGCGGGGGGTCTCAGCTCGGGGAGAGCTGCTGGCCTCTTCGGAGCCGACGGACTTCTCAGACCGAGATTCTGGTGCCTTCGATGCCATGAGGAAGGCTATGTCTGCTAAGACCACTACCTCGTCGGATCTGTCTTCCCTTCCCCCTAAAGGGTCTCGTTCTACCTCTTCCCTGCAGGTCCCCACCAAGCTTCAAGATCCAGGGCCTCAGGTATCCCCATTGGGTGGCCCCTCCTCTCTAGAACTTCACCGGACACTCCCACCGATGAAGTACCTAGGAAGAGACTGTGCAAGAGGAGACACTTGGATTCCCCACAGGAATCCCTGACATCGGATACAGACTTGGAGGAATCAGAAGGGTCCCCACGATCCCCCTCAGAGGATGTCTCATTTGCAGACATTTTGGAAATCTTAAGACAGAGGGGTGATTGCCAGTCCCTTGCCCCTACTGAGGACGAGTTGGTCCTCCTGAAGGCCTTTGGATCTCAACCATCCACCTCCAGGGTTACTCCGCCCTTCGATGAATTGATGGAGCTGGTTGCTTAAAGGGCGTGGAAGTCCCCTGACTCAGTGGAACCGGTCCCTCGGAGGCCCAACAAGTTTATTACTTCCCCTACTGACAAGGCTTTTCTTACAAAGGGAGTCCCGGTTGATGCCATGGTTGTGGCGGCGGTCACCAAGAAAGAGATGTCGGAAACCTCTTCTTCTGTCCATCCTCCTAATAGGAATTCTAGGACGATGGACAGGTATGGGAAACGCATATTTAGTTCTGCGGCATTTTCCATGAGATCGCTCAACTACCTGACACATTTTACCCGCCTTCAATGAGATCTCCTAAAAGAGCTGGTAGATGCTCTCCAGGGTAACACAGCTGATGCAGTTTCTGAGAAGG
Source organism: Protopterus annectens (assembly GCF_019279795.1). Classification (NCBI taxonomy): domain Eukaryota; kingdom Metazoa; phylum Chordata; order Ceratodontiformes; family Protopteridae; genus Protopterus; species Protopterus annectens. Next base: position 461,406,881 of record NC_056748.1, read on the forward strand.
TGACTGCACAACTCAACACCCTTAATTCGATAGTAAACTCATCCATGTGACTCATTTCTTATGCTGCCGATGGATCGAGTAGGGTGGCAGGCTCAGCGATAGCTCTTCGGAGACGGTCCTGGATGCGCCTTTGCTCCTTTGTGGAAGCCTTTAAATCTTCCTTCGTCAATGCCCCATTCAGTGGGTCCACCTTGTTCGGACCCAAAGTTAAGGTGACTTACTAGGTGTGAACAAGAAAGAAAGACTCTGCTGTAGGAGTCCGTTTTTCCACTCCAACTAGACCGTACCCCAAAGGGCCACGAAGTGGAAAAATGTGGTTCCGAAAACCCCAAGGAGCTTTCCAAAGCACACGTACTGATACTCCCTCTTGGGGCAGAGGAGGGGGCAAAAACAGAAGACGCCGTCCAAACAGCAGAGGCAGTCCGCAAAACCAGGGCGACAGGGAGCAGTTCTCTGGTAAGCCCTATCAGCGTTCCTGAAAGGAAGCCCAGCTGTCCTACTCTGGAGGCAGTTGGGGGTCACTTGGCTTTATACCTAAACGCCTGGCTAAACATTACAACGGATTCTTGGGTAAAAAGCATCATTGCCAGAGGTTACTACATTCCCTTTACAAACCCTCCCCCCCATGTGTACAAGGATTCCAGATGTTCCACCCAGTCTGAGAAAACTAGCAGCCATAGAAATCCGAAACCTGCTAGACAAGAGTCATCTAGCCAGTCCAGGCAGACCAAATAGGATCCGGAACTTACTCAAGGTTCTTTTTAGTTCCAAAGAAAACAGGGGACTGGAGGCCCATACTGGACCTCAGCAAACTCAACACCTTCGTCAAGAAGGAAAAGTTCTGGATGGTCACGCTTCAATTGATTCTTCTATTCTTAGCAGCGGGTGATTGGATGTGCTCTATAGATCTCAAGGATGCTTGCTACCACATCAAAACGGACAGATCATCCAGAGATCACCTGCGTTTCCGTCTGGGGGCCAGTCATTACCAATTCAGAGCCCTGCCCTTTGGTCTCACCACAGCCCCCAGGGTGTTCACCAAATGTATGGCAGTGGTCACGGCTCACCTGAGACGTTGGGATTCCGGGTGTTTCCATATCTGGACGACTGGCTCCTCACCGCCACCTCCAGGCATCACCTAATCCAAGCAAGGGACTACACCATAAACTTTGAAAAATCTGCGTTATCGCCCTCGCAGCATATTACAGTTATAGGAGCAGAACTGGACGCCGTCAATTCAAGGATCAGGTTGCCTCAATCAAGAATCGTATCTCTAAAAAATCAGTTATCCAGTCTTTTGGTCCGGAACAAAGCTCCTGCGTCCCAGATACTGCAGCTTTTAGGCACAATGGCAGCCACACTGATAGCAGTCCTGTTAGGGCGCATGCACTTGCGAATACTCCAGTGGCTACTCTTCGCACAGTGGCCTTACCAACGACTGCCCATGTCACACGAGATCCGGTTAACGAATCTTTGCAAGAAGGATCTCAATTGGTGGTTGAACAGCGACCAAGTGATAATCTGACGTCCCTTTGTTCTTCCCCAACCCACAGCCACAGTGACCACGGATGCTTCCCTGATAGGGTGGGGGGGGGGGCTATTTCAGGGAAAGACTGTCCAAGGCACTTGGTCAGACATGGAATCACATTTGCATATAATTGTCCTAGAGCTGAGAGCGGTGTTCCTGGTTTTGCAACACTTTCACGACTCTCTCCTTCCAGGTACAATTGCTATCCAGACGGACAACATGTCGGTGGTCTGGTACATCAACAAGCAAGGGGGGTACCAGATCGTATCTCTTATGCTGGGAGGCCCTAAGAATTTGGCAATGGGCTGTATCCAACGTACACTTTCTGATAGCAATGCACATCCCGGGGTCATCCAACGTGATAGCAGACAAGCTAAGCAGGGCCATGCTGTTGCCTCACGAGTGGTCTCAAAAACAGGTGGTGGACAAGATTTTCTGCAGATGGGGCCAGCCTTGCTGCGACCTATTTGCATCTCCGATGAATGACAAATACAGCAGCTACTTTGCCCTTTATCCCCCACCGGGGAACAAACCAAGGGACGCGCTCGTACGTGATTGGCCCCCGGGCCTCCTATATGCCTTCCCGCTAATTCCTTTAATTTTCAAATTCATACAGAAAGCCAAAAGTCTGGGAAGGACTGTCATTTTGATAGCCCCGTCTTGGCCTCGACAGATTTGGTTCCCCTTCCTGCGGAAGTATCAAGTGGAAGAACCATGGATCCTGGACCCAGTGCCAGATCTTCTGACTCATTCGTCGAGAGTTCTTCATCCCTCCCTCATCTCTCTAAAACTGACAGCTTGGCTGCTCCAATTCCCATATTAGCCAGGTCTAAAGATTTGTCTTCTGCGGTCCAACATATTATAGTTTCCTCTCATAAACTAAGGAAAACTGAGTTAAACCGAGTAACTCACACATCTTTATTCCATGTAGTCTCATTGAATTTAAAACCCACTTGGTTTTCATGTAATTTTTATTCCTTACACTGCTCCCCCCTTTTTTGGAGGATTTAGGAACGCAATTTTACAATGTTATAAACATGGTTCACTAGTTTTGCATTATTTTATATGCAGTGTAGATTTTAACTTTTTATGTATACTTGAATGATTTGCATATATTTTTTATGACATGTTAAAAGAGTTTTTGTATTGAGATTCCGCTTTAATCAAACATGTGACCAATTAAGATGTCTATTTAAACAGTTGCTCTTTTTTGAATGAAATTGTTTTTGACTTGATAAAGCTTGGAATTACCCAAGCGAAAGCGCTTGTCTGATACTGTTGTTTCTAATTTCGTTGACTTTTGGATTTTACTATCTACCAACCGAATAAAGGATTTGCCTTTAGCTCATCGAATTATTGTCTTCACTGACGGTCTTGGAGTGTTTTCCTCTCATAAACTGTCTACCAGGAAGCTATACAATAGCAAATGGAAACTATTTGTTCACTGGGCTTCTCACCATGACATTGACCCTTATATGGCACCTATTCATACCATGTTAGAGTTCCTGTCTTCCTTGTTCCATGATGGCGTGGCAGCTGCCACCATTAGAGTTCAATTGGCTGCTATTTCCAATTTCCGTGTAGGGTTTAACGAGTCTAACATCATTTCCCATAGACTATGTAAAGCATTCTTAAAAGGAACCCACCATCTCAGACCACCTATCAGACATCCTGTCTCTCCCTGGAATTTGAATCTGGTTTTATCCCAATTGATGCTCACCCCCTTCAAACCTACCTCATCATGTCACTTAAAGTTTCTGTCTTGGAAAACTATATTTCTGGTAGCCATTACATCTGCACATAGGGTTTCCGAACTTCAAGCCTTGTCCTCCAAGCCCCCATATTTGATTTTTCACCCTGATAGGGTCTCCCTCAGGACTAATCCTACCTTTCTTCCCAAGGTCTGTTCAGAAACTAACTTAAATCAGTCCATTGAGCTTCCAATCTTCTTCAGACACCATACCAACAGACTGGAATATATGTTACTCAAGCTTGATGTACACAGACAACTGAGATTCTACCTGGATAGAACGAAGGATTTCAGACAATTGGACCAACTCTTTGTCTCTTACGCAGAGAATAAGAAAGGTTTTGCAGTATCAAAAATCACATTATCTAAGTGGCTCTCTGACTGCATTAAATTCATTTATTCCTCCACTAATCAGTCATTAACAACTAACGTTAAAGCCCATTCTACACAGGCTGTTTCTACGTCATTAGCTCATGCAGCTCGCTTGCCCTTGGATACCATCTGTGCAGCTGCCACGTGGTCAAAACCTCACATGTTTATCACTCATTACAAAGTGGACAAGGCTTCCTTTGGTTCCACTGTGCTCAGGAATGTTCTCCCGTGAGCCACCCAGGATCAGGGTGCTTGGGACGCTACCCACGTGTAAGAACAACGGCGAGATAGAACAACTTCACATAAAGAAGTTATGTCCTTACCGTAACGTTCCATGTGAGTTGTTCATCTCACCTTTTTGTTCTTACATTCCCGCCTACCTTTCCCCTCCAGTTGAGAAAGATGGTTGCCTTGGTGGACTGGTCGAGTTTTGTCAGCCTGTCTTGAAACCGTCTGTTTCTTCCTTCTACAATCTTATAGCTACCTAGATTGGTAGACACTATAGTTCTATTTCTTCCTGTAGGCTGTCTTGGTTGCGGCATACTAGATCTGGGGATTTACAGTAGAGCATCATGGGATATACACTAGGTCTCGAGCTTCTCTGAGAGTCTGAGCTTGAAAAGCGGCCGAATCGGAGCCGAGGGATCGGCTCCGACCCACGTGTAAGAACAAAAAGGCGAGATGAACAACTCACATGAAACATTATGGTAAGGACATAACTTCTTTTTTTCAAGTGCTGCACAGAGTGTGGCCATGAGCTATCCCAAGCGGATGGCCACACTCTGTGTGTTTTGTGCTTGGGTGTGGCCCACCTGAGTGTGGATTGTAATATTTGTGCAGGTTTCAACCCCTGAGCCCTAAAGGATAGGAAGGCCAAGTTGGCCCTCAAAGGTCTTCTTCCTCCTTCCGACTCTCTTTCCTCATCTTTGGCTTCTGTCACAGCGGCTGCTATGGCCTCCTCTCCCTTCTCTCTTCCACTGGCTTCTCCTTCTTCCCAGGCTGGGACTCAACCTCCAGCAAAGCCTATGGTAGCTGAGCAAAAGAGAGGTAGAGAAAGGGAGAAAGAGTCAAAGACGAGGGAAAAGAAGAGGTCCTCCCCGGACCTCGCTTCTCCAAGCAAGACAGCATGGTTCCATGACTCCGAGGTTCTCACCGGAGCTGCAGGAGACACGTCCAGCCTCTCGGGCCTCAGTGCCCCGACCTGTCAGGTCAGAGTTTGTCACGGTCCACCCGCTCCTTGTCCGATATGGATCTGGATAAGATGATGAGGTGCTTTATCTGTACACAGATCCAGATGGTGGTCTTGTCAGCCCCCCAGAGGGGGGAGCTTGCTTCCTTTCTTTCAACCCATTTCTCCTTCTCCGATCTGACCTTCAGGTTCGGAGTACTCAGATCCGAGGTTGGCCTTGGTCAGTGGGTTGGTGCCAACGGTACCTGCTTCCTCGACACTGACAGCTGCCTGGAGCGTATCGGATCCAACTAGCTTGGATCCGAGCCACACTCTGAGTCGGAGCTTGGGTGTCTGATCTGAGGGAGTGGAACCTTTTTCATCGGCTCCGACTTTGTCGGTTCAGGTCCCCCCCCCCTCGAGCTCCGTCCTCCTCGGACCCGGGGAGCCCGACCCCTTATTGGTTTCTCTGGAGGTTCGCTCTCCTTCGGCGTTCGATATGGTAGATAGGGTTCTGTCCATCGGATAGAGACTCCTCAGACTCCTCCCAGACCTCCTCGGCTCTGTCTACGGTCCCCATCGTTTTACCAAAGGGACAGCCCATACTCAAAGACCCCCAGACAGTTCCCCCCGAAGAATAAATGGCTTGTGAGCGCCCCCCCCATGAGAGCCCCACTGGAAATGTGCCCCGCAATCATACGTGCAAGAGGAGGCACTTGGACTCCCCCAAGTCCCTCACCGAGGACACGGACTTAAATGATGGAGAGAGTTCCCCAAGGTCACCTCCCAAGGATGTCTCCTTTGGAGACATCGTGGAGATCCTGCGCCAGCGGGGAGGTTGGTCTGCCCCCAAACCTTCTGATGAGTCTGTGTTCCTGGAGGCTTTCGGCACGGGCCTGTCTACTTCCTGGGTGTCACCTCGCGGGCATGGAAGGAACCGGACACCATGGAACCTATCCCAAAGTGACCTGATAAAATCCTAAGGGCCCCCCCCCATAGATAGGCCATCTTGGAATAAGGGCTCCCCCGTGGACGCCATGGTGGTAGCAGTGGCCACTAAGAAGGAACTTGCTCAGGAGAGTTCCTCGGTCCACCCTCCTGACCGAGAGTCGCAGATGATGGACCGCCTAGAGAAGCAGGTGTACGCATCAGCTACCTTCTTGATTAGGGCACTGAATTACTTGGCCCATGTCACCAGACTCCAACACAACCTAGTAAAGGAGCTGGAGGCGTCTTCCCCCAAGTCCATGTCGCAAGAGGACAAGGCTTCGTTCTCCATGAGGATGACCACTTTAAAAGCAGTATCTAACATGTCATTTGACTCCTCTCCCATACTACGGAAGGAGTGGCTAGGGGGGGCTAGGTCTAGCGTGTCCATGAGGCATAACGCCTGGCTCAGGTTATGTCAGTTTTACTAACCCTTCAAGGCGTCGTTTGTCAATGCCCCTTATGACGGCTCTACACTCTTCAGTAAGACCATCAAGGAGACATTAGACCAGAGTGAGAAGGACAGGAAGACATTGTCTGCCATCTGGATCCACTTCTCTAACCCTCAAATGTCCTTTTCCCGGGACCAGAGAGGGAAAAAGATGATGTGGTTCCAGAAGTCTCAGTATTCCCGGGACATTCAAGGCTCTTTTTCCCCCAGAGGCAGAGGGGGACAGAATGGACGCCGGCCCAGAGGCAGAGGGGGTCCACGGAACTTTGGGTCTTGAACGTTTCTCGGACAGACATGGGCAGCAACCCTGAGGGGTTGCCCGACGGCTCTACTCTGGAGGCAGTCGGGGGATGATTGTCCTTGCACCCAGCGGCATGGAAGTCCATAACAAAGGGCCGCTGGGTGCTTCAAATCATATCCATAGGATACTCTATCCTCTTCGTGGGTTCACCCGTATCTCCCAGAAACCTCCCGGACGTACCACCCACGAAAAGGGAGGCAGCAGCACAGGAAACTTCCAAACTACTAGGAAAACGAGCCATCGAATCCATCCCCCCAGACCAGTCCAGAGCGGGCTTCTACTCCAGGTACTTTTTGGTGCCAAAGAAAATGGGAGACTTAAGGCCCATTCTGGACCTCTCTACCCTGAATCTGTCAGTTACTAAAGAGAAGTTTCGGATGGTCACATTACAGGCCATCATGCAAGAGAGTGTCTGGATGTGCTCGTTAGACCTCCAGGATGCTTACTATCACATAAAAATACACAGAAGCTCCAGGAGGTTCCTCCGCTTCTAACTAGGAGTCAATCGTTACCAATTTCGAGCCCTACCCTTTAGTCTCGCCACAGCCTCCAGGGTGTTTACTAAAGTGATGGTGGGTGTAGAGGCTCACCTGAGGCTTCAGGGGATTCAGGTCTATCCGTACCTGGATGATTGGCTCTTCACTGCTCCCACCAGATGTCTACTTTCCCAAACCAGGGATTATTTCCTGACACTTGCCCTTCATTTGGTGATCACAATCAACACATCCAAATCTCTCCTAGATCCTGTGCGGGTGATAGACTATGTTGGTGCCAGGATCGATGCTCTTCAGTGCAAAATTTTCCTGACCTCGGAGAGGGTTCAAAGCCTGAGGATTCACGTCTCCCTGATCTACCATTCTCATCTTCCAACGGCAGAATCAGTGTTGAGGGCTCTAGGCTCAGTGGCAGCGACCATAACTCTTCTCCCGTGTGCTCAGTTACACATGAGGATTCTACAGTGTACTCTAGATATTCAGTGGTCCCGTTGGAACTGCCATTGACATATCCAATTCAACTCAGTCGAGTATGTCGGTTGTCCCTCATATGGTGGATGAGCTCTCCGGACATTTTGGTGGGAGAACCCTTTGTTCCAGCCCCGGCCCAAATCACAGTGACCACAGATGCCTCTCAACTCGGGTGGGGGGGCATTGTTCGGGCAGGACAGTCCAAGGCCTGTGGTCCCCCATAGAGACCAGCTTGCATATAAATGTCCTAGAGATGAGGGCAGTCCTTCTAGCGTTGCAGGCCCTTCATGCCTTTCTTCCTCTGGGAACGATTGCATTTCAGTCAGACAGTATGTCAGTGGTCTCATATATCAACAGATGGGGAGGGACCAGATCTTACCCCCTTTGTCGCGAGGCCATGAGAGTGTGGGAATGGGCGATCTCCACCGGTCTCTTTCTCATCACAACGTATATTCCGGGACAGTCCAGCATCCTAGCGGACAGGCTAAGTCAGACCATTCTGATGCTTTACGAGTGGTGTCTGAATCTGTCAGTAGCGGAACAGATCTTCAGCGAGTGGGGTCAACCTTGCTGCAGTCTCTTCGCATCTCCTTCCAATGCAAAGTGCAGCAAGTTTTTTACTCTGATCCCCCTGCCGGGGGAGTCCCCCAGAGACGCTCTAGCTCATGCTTGGCCCCCCGATCTTCTATACGCTTACCCGCCTGTACCTCTCATTCCGAGGTTTCTACAGAAAGCTCGTCGACTCGGGAGCAAAGTGATCCTCATTGCCCCTTTCTGGCCTTGCCAGGTATAGTTTCCCTTCCTTTGGTCTCACCTTCTGGCTCCACCTTGGATCCTAGATCCCATTCAGGATTTAATTTCACAACCCTTGGGGGTGCCTCGTCCGTGTCTGGACAGCCTGAAGCTCACAGCGTGGCTGCTCCAGTTCCTGTGATTGCTAGGACTCCTGGACTATGCTCCTCAGTTAGATCTATTTTGGTAGCTGCTCATAAGTCTTCAACCAGGAAGGTTTATTGTATCAAGTGGAAACGTTTTTTTTTCTGGGCCTCTCAAAGGAGTTTAGACCCTTTCATGGCTGCTATTTCCACCATTCTTGATTTTCTAGCTGATATTTTTTAACACGGAGCTAGTTCTACTGTCAGAGTTCAGCTGGCTGCCATTTCTCATTTTCATGTCTGTGAGAATACTGCCTCCTTAGCCTCTTCCACACTGTGTAAAGCCTTTATCAAAGGCACCTTTTTGTTATGCCCCGCGGTCAAAGATCCTGTTCCCCTGTGGGACCTTACTATGGTCCTTCAAGTTTTGGTCGCTTCGCCTTTTGAACATGCCGTGTCTGCAGATCTAAAATTTTTATCTTGGAAAACAGCCTTTCTGGTGGCTTTTATCCCTGCAAGAAGGGTTTCAGAATTACAGGCCTTGTCCATCAAAATTCTGTACATGATTTTTCACAAAGATAAAGTTTCCGTTTGAACCAATCCATCCTTTCTTCCTAAAGTGGCATCACCAGTCAGTATCAATCTGACTATCGATTTGCCTGTGTTTTTTCCTAATTTTGCGAACAAGATGGAATACAAACTCCACATGTTGGATGTTCATAGACAGTTACGATTCTATTTATACAGGACAAAAATGTCAATAAATCTGATCAATTGTTTGTATCCTTCTATAAACCCTTTTTGGGGAACCTATCTCCAAAGTCACTACAGCTAGATGGATTTCTTCATGCATCCTGCAGGTCTATAAGTTAGAGGCATGTCTCTTCCAGGTCAGTTGAAGGCTCATTCCAGTAGGTCCATGGCTGCGTCTGCGACCTTTTGGTCTAGAGTGTCTTTGGATGATATTTGTTCTGCAGCTACTTGGTCCTCATCTCACACATTTATTTCTCATTACAAATTGAATTTGACTTCCAGAAGGAGAGCATTCTTTGGTTCTGCGGTGCTCCGGAATATCCTTCCATGAGGGCCTCCCAGGAGTTTAGTAGCTGTGGACTCTGTCCCGCAGGTTGAAGATCAAATGAAATGAACTACTTCAGATAAAGAAGTTATGTACTCACCATAACGTTTCATCTGAGTAGTTGTACTTCATTTGTCTTCAACCATCCGTCCCTCCTTCCCCCGATCAGCCTGCAGGCTGCAGTATAGGTCACAAGTAAATCTTTCAGGTCGGGTTCTCAGTACAAGTTCAATAAACTCGATCTGGGGATGGAAGGCAGTGGAGGTGTATTATGGGTAAGGGGAGGAGTTCGGAGCTTAGAGCAGATGCTAGCAAAGTTGACCGCTCAGATCCGATATGGATCCGTATTCCCACAGGTTGAAGACAAATGAAGTAAAACTACTCAGATGGAACATTATGGTAAGTACATAACTTCTTTTTACAGTCAGTTGCTTGTCATGGGCTAAGAATCACCACTTTATGCATGCCCTCAGATCATTAGACCACAAATACCAGTATGACTCAGTCATAGTCCATGTTGGAGTAAATGGTCTGAAACATACCTCCCTAGACTGTATGAAGAGAGACATCATAGAGCTCTCAGAATGTCTCAGGCTGGTATGAGCGTAGCATTGAGCAGCATTTTACCTTCTCCCGGGTGCAGTATTTGTCAACATAGAAGATGGTCAACGGACCACGCTGCTTTGCCAGGGATGATCTGCACCTCTCCCCTCTAGGCGTTCGAATATTAGATAAAACATCGTCTTCCCCCCATAGTGCCTTTTTTTAAGAAATGCCAAACTAAAATGACTTCTTACATAGGAAATGCCAAATTAAAATGACTTCTTACATAGGAAATCACAACCAAGAGAATCTGAAGGTATTACTGCTCAATGCCAGGAGCCTAATCAAAAAAACACCACTCCCTAGAAGCTCTCTTTAGAATGCTGATGTTGGTGTGGTCTCAGAGACATGGTTTAAAGCCGCGGAGAGCACACCAACAGTGCAAGGTTGTAATGCCTTACACATATTGAGACCAGCTACTTCACAGGCGGGGACTAAATGTGGAGGTGTCTGTATTTACATCAAATAAATATGCTTCAAGGCTGGTCAAACAGTACAATGCACTTGAGCTGCTCCATGTTCAAATCACCGTAGGTAAAATCAAGTACCACTTCCTTGCAAGCTATAGGTCCCCCTCTATGACCCAGGAAACCCATACCATGCATTTAAACTTATTAGAAACACTAACCATCCAGCCCAATACCATATTCATTGGCGACTTTTATTACCCCACTATTAACTGGGAGTCCTATCTGACATCAAACGTACATGCACAGTGATTCTTGTACTTTGTAAACACAAACTTCTTGGACCAGATAGTCAATACACCAACCAGGGGTGCAACCATACTGGATCTGGTGCTCACTAATATGGAAGAGTGCTGCACATCCCCTACTGTAATGCCTTCGCTGGTAAGGTCAGACCACAAAATGGTCTCCTTTGAAGTAAAAATAAAACCTGGACTCCCAGCTAAACCGAGAATATTTAAGAACTATTCTAAGGCTGTCTTCCTGCTGTTAAGTGAGAACCCATTTAAGCCCCCATAAACCCTGAGAACACTTCTGCTTATGCAGAACTGTCCACAGAAACCCTGTACAAGCATGTTAATAGCTATATAGAGGCAGCTGTACCCACCAGGAAGAAGTACAGAACTAACTCAAAAAACAAGCCACCCTGGTGGAATCACAAAATTGGTTGAATGTATAACAGGAGGAAGAAAATCATGGTAAAGATTAGGAGGTGCAGCACCCAGTAGGATAAAAGCATTCTCATCAAACTAAACAAGCAACTGAGAGCACAAATAAAATCTACCAAAGCCAAATTTGAGTTAAGTTTGGCCTCCCATGAAAAGCATTATATAGACCAAGAAACCGTGGCCCATTTGGAAAAAGAAACGACTGAGGAAGTACAAAAAATATAAACAACAAAACCTAGAGATTTTTGAAAGGTACAAAAAAGAAACATGGACATAGGAAAAAAGAGACATCTGATATGGTGTAAAACCCATACTAATCAATACAAAAAGCAGCTTGAAAGATATTTAGAGAAATACAGGCAAAGGTGTCTGGGTATGTAAAATTTTACAATACAAAAAATAAGAAAACGAAGGGGGAGTAGAAAAGAGGATTGTTAATGGAGAAGTTAGAGAAATAGTAACTGAAGTTATGGCTTACCTATGAAGTGAAGTATGTAGTACAGAAATTCCAACTCTGGTGATGTCACAGCATGATGGAACAGTGAGTCCCCATATTAAGCAGAAACAGATGGACTGGGAAGCATTTGATTAGTTGGCATATGAAGATACTCTGGAGCCTTCAGTAGGAAACCAGTTCAAAAGCAAAGTAGGAGGTGCACAGCAAGGAAAAGAACAGGAAATGGTGGTAACTAACACTGTCAGTGTTGTGGAGTGATAGGCCAGTCAGTTCCTGTATGAAAGAGCAATGGAAGATGAAGGATGCAGCTGAAGAGAATATGTCACAGGAAGATGTTCTGGAACTTTCTGAAGAATGCCCACAGGAAATGGGGAGTAAAGAATGTGCCCTTAGTTTAGAAGAAAAAAGATCTGAGGAAAGAGTTGCTTTTAATACAGATGGGTAGACATATTAAGATCAGTGAAAGAATTAGATTACAGAAGGTCAGTTAGACCCAAAATGTTAGTCTGATAACACAAATGAACACTGCAATCAAGTATATTAACATAAATTCTTGTGATAGAAGTAAATATGGTAAATTATAGCACAGCAAAATTAATAACACATAGTCTTACCACAAAAAATGCAAGGCAATAAGGAAAAGGAAGGGAAGAAATCAAATGCCATCATGGAAGTATCAGAGAAAACTGTAAAGCATTAAGACTAAAAGAGTCACGGTTAGAGTGTAGAAGAGGGAACAGATAAACAAAAGCAATGCTCAGTAAAACGAACCAGGATCTATCTTACGCTGTTGCATGTAATAAAGATAGCACAGGCAGAAAAACTTAGAAGATATATAGATAAATATAAAGTAAAAGTACAATGTAAGGAATTTATTGATGACCCAAAAAAGTTTTATAGAGAATTGGGAAACAAGGCAAAAGGATTAGAAACGCCAAAAAAAAGACACATTTTGGAAAAATATTTATCAAGACCCTGTGGAACGTGACAAAGATGCTGAATGGGTAGTAGTAGTAAAAGAAACAGTAAGAAGTTCAAATGTACAGAATATGAAATCAAATGAAGCAACAGCCAGAGAAATTGAAACAAAAATTAAGAAAAGCTTTGAACTGAAAAACCCCAGGCCCAGTTGTTGTACCTAACTTCTGGCTATAAGTATTAACATCCATTACACGAAGATATATGTCAAGCAGAGCGTGCCTCTTTGGTCCTCTTCAAAAGGAACTTTGACGATTGGATGGGAGATAGGAAATTCACCCCAGGGATCATGTCAGTCACCCTGCTAGACAGGGGTCCAGGGAAGTAAATATTGTGGGAAGAAATAGCCATGGAATTGTTATTGCTAGGCTTGTATAGGCCCTTGGGCCGATAGCCTAGTACCAACCTATGAGCCTATATGGCTCTAAGTAAGAACTGCATATATACACACCCCAATGTACACCAACCTGGTTAACAACTGGAAAAATTCCTCCTTAAGAGTGAACTTGCAAGTTGCACTAAAATTATAGACCAATAACTTGCCTTCTGACTATGTATAAACTATATACTGGAATTGATGCTGACAGAGTTTATAGTCATTTAGAAGAAAACTCATTCATGGCAATAGAACAAAAGAGTAACAAAAGAAAGTTGCAGTGGAGAATTGTAAAAAGAGGAAGAATCCAAGTAAGGCATGGATAGATTTCAAAAAAACATTTGACAGCATCCAACATTCATGGATAAATGACTGCTTACAGATGATACACCACGTGTTGATCAATTACATTACAGTGACCATGAAACAGTGGCAAACTACATTACAGTTAAGCCATGATGAAGGGCAAATTATTAGCCCAGGGATAAAAATTAATTGGGGGATATTGCAGAATGACTCTTAATCACAACTTCTCTTTTGTCTTGCTCTTAACCAGTAAGCTGTCTGCATAACAGATTTAGTAATAATTACAATTTGGCTTCCAAACAACAGCAGAGTGTAAAGACTAATCATCTTTTTGCTTATGATTTAAAACTGTATAGCTCATCAGATGAGCTGAAAGCAGAACTGCAAGTGGTCAAAACTTTCTCCAGTATAAGAACATCATTTGGTCATGATAAATGTGCAAAAACAGCATTTAAAGCAGATGCAGTATGAAGAAAATATCGATCTGGGACAGGAATTTGATATAAAGGAACTTGATCAGGAAGGGAGTGTATAAATATTTGGGGAATTGAAGGATTAACAATAAAACATAAACAAATGCGAACAAAACTTAGTAAAGAATTTTAGAAGACTAAAATTAATACTGAAAACCGCTATGACATCTAGGAACAAAGTCCAAGCTATAAACCAGTTTGCTCTTCTGTTTTAACTTATGGTGTTGGGGTAATTGACTGGCTCCAAAAGGTATTGGATCAGTTGGACAAGAAAACAAAAATGCTACATGCTTATCAAATGATAAATAAAAATCATTGTATGCTAAGATTATATATTCCTCATTCTAAAGGAAGTATGGGCCTCCTCAAAATTGATTGCATGTGTAGATCTGCAGTCGTAGGACTGCATACATATCTGCTGACCTCACCAGATCTAAACATAGTGAATGTTTTGAAACACGAAGAAAACAAATCTAAGATGACTTCACTGCTTAGTTTAGCAGAAGCATATTGGTGTCACGGAAATAGAATCCAAATGAGAAGCAGACAAAAAACAGACAGCAACAGAATGTGCCAAAAAACAAAAGAAAGAATATAAAGAAGGATCAGATAAGAAGGCAATAAATCTGGCAAAGGCACAAATACTACATCACAAAGCTTCAAAAACAAACTAAACAGCTGTAAAAATACAAAATAATAAAAAGAACGACTTAAAAAACAAACGTTAAATACTTTTAATAACGCAACATAGAAATACAGCAGGTAAGCGCTTTCATTCCCATCTTGGAACTTCACCAGACCTTGTTGCACAGTTAACAATTCCATTTAAATACTTAATTGGCTTACATGTGACCCAAAAGCTTAATGCAGTAACCCTTTCCTCCTTAGGACTACCTTAAAGTTTTCCCTATCATTTAAACCTGGGTAAACACATGCATTAAGCTTTATCTGCCAGCAATATTCTCTCCAATCAAGTTCATCCTCTGCATCAAACCTAAAATCATAATCATACACTTGGTCTACTATTAAAAACTTAAGTAATGCTTTATTCATTTCTTCTAAATGCTTTTGTTTTACATGCTTTGCTAAGGCATTACTTAATCCATCTTATTAATGACTCTTAAATGTTCATACACTCTCATAAAAAAAAAACTCTCTAATAGTTCTCCCTACATAAATGCTGGGCATAATTCACATAGTGCAATATATACAACATATTTAGACTTATAATTAAATTGTTTATATAAGCTATTCTTGTAGTTTCTGTCTGTAAGCTCAATATCTGTACCTTCTTTTATGTGCCGGCATACTTTACAATTTCTACATTTCATCATGCCCACATTCACAATATCTGATTCAGACTGCTTAAAATTATTTTTCTTAAAAAACTGTTTGAGATTCTTCCCTTTCTTCAAAACAAAAACAGGGTTATCCCCAATTAATTTTTTTAGCTCATGAAAGTTCAAGAACCTCCAATTATTCTTTGTTATTGTCCTTATTTTATTTTCATCTGCAGAATTCTCTAAAGTACATGCAAGAGAATAATCGTTCTTATTACTTACAACGCCATCATTATTTCCTAATCCAGTTTCCCTTTCATTTTTAACTTTTATCAGTGACTCGTAGTAAACCCCTAGGATAACCCCTCTCATAAAAATATCTTTTTCAAATCTTCACTTTTTTTGTCGAAATTTTTTTTGTCATCTGTTAACCTACTTATCCTAGTAAACTGCCCCTTTACTATATTCTTAACTCATTACATCCGAGTGATGCCTCCAGGTACATCTGCAGTTAACTCCTACTGATGCTTTTTGGCATCAAATATTGCTTGTTCATATTTGCATCAATAATTCCAAAACCATGCTATGGACAAGGTTTTAAAAGATTTCATCTTAAAACTTACACAAAGGCAAATGCAACTGCATTAATATTTGACCCCTCTCTAGTGCAGATAAAGAGATCTTAACTGTTTTTATGATATTAATTTATATAAATATAATTTTCAGATTTTTCTAAATATCTCAGCAACCAAACAAAATAGACAAAACTCCTCAACCCCATATGAAAGCTCTCATCTAGATTAATAAAACGATGCTGACAGTATGTGTGTAACTCGAGTGGTTGCTGAGATATTGTAAGTTGTTTGCAAAATATTACAAATGTAATAGGTACTGTGTTTACTGTGACTTTTAAAAGTCTGTTTAAGACCTAGAACCTAAAGAATACTACCACTCTAAAATAGTTTATGCTGAATGGTTTGCCATTTATACTTCTTTCATAACCTCTATGGTTCCAGATATATGAACATTTTGAAATGTGAGGACATAATTTGATTCTGTCAAAAGGTTTAGGCTCTGCCCATTGGAAGTTACAAAACTAACCTCCTGAGCTCCATTGGAGTGAATGAGTTAAGACTAAAACTAAACATACTATTAAAATGGAGATAACTATTGCTTTGCACTTCCTTTTTAAAAATATTTGCTTTTAAAAAATTGGCAGATTTATGCACTCTTAAATCCAAAAAATGAATACTCTCTTTATTATAATTAAAAGTAAGCCTTAAATAATTAGTGGATTCATTTAAATGCTTCATGAAGTCTTGAAGTTCTTTTTCTGGCCCATCCCAAATAAAAAAAAAAAATCATCAGTAAACTATTTATACAATACTACATGCCTAACGGAATCAGATTTGAATATATATTCATTTTCCCAGCCCATCATAAAAATATTGGCATAACTCGGGGCCATTGCCGCCCCCATTGCCATGCCATTCGTCTGTTTGTATATCTCATTATTAAACTGGAAGAAATTATATGATAAAATTACATCTAGAATCTCGGTAAATAATCTCACTTGTCTATTAATTACTAAACAGGCCTGAGGTCCGCTGTTCCGTATTAACCACTTTCAACCCTTCTTCATTGGATATTACTGTATATAAAGAAGCTACATCTGCTGTAACTAACTACATAGTGTCCTCCATTATAACACTCTTGATCATATTTTTAAAATCAAAGGAGCCTTTAATAAAAGACCTCCCTTGTAAAACCCATTTTAGCAGAAATGTATCCACGTAAATAGCCAAAGGCTCTGTCTTATTACCTTTGCTAGCCACTATTGGCCTAAAATCAGGAAAATCCAAATTTTTGTGGACCTTTGGAAGTCAAAAAAACTTTCCTAATTTTGGCTTATCCACTTAAAAAAAAAAATCCACTACATCTTCGTCAATTAAGTTGTCTAAAAACATTCTTCTATACATGCATCCACTAAACCATATGATCTTTTTACAGTAGCCCAAGACACCTTTTTATAGTACTTTTTATTATTAAGAATCTTTTCAATTTGTTCCACATAATGTGAAGTATCCAAAACCACATTTGTGCTCCCTTTATCTGCTTTAGCAATATACAAATCATTTTTTTTTTCAAATATAATAGTCTCTTTTTCCTCTTTAATTAAAAGTTGTAAAAAACTCACTTTTCACATTTAACAGTCGTCTTGCATCATTTTCACAAGTAATTAAAAAAAGCTTCCAGCTCAGGCTGTAACACTGTGTTAAATACACTAGGTCTTTTAAACTATGCTTTTCTACCTTTTGTTACCCATTTATCTTCATCAGAAAAAAATATTCAAATTAAGTTTTCTAACAAATTCTCTCAGTGCATTGATTGTCCCAATCAAATCATCCCTTTGTGAGGGCACAAAAGTCAATCCTTTTCCTAATACTGATAGGTGAAAACAATTTAACACAATTTTTGACAAATTAATTACTTTAAAAGAATTAGTCACAGTACCTTCATTCAGTGAGGATATTCGTTGTTCATATATCCCCTGTTGAACTGTTTTTTGCCCTGAAAGCCTTCCCGCCTTCTTTTTTTCTTCCAGTAAAAGTTTTTTATTTGATTCCTCGACTGCTGGTGCGGTCCCTGGGCCGCAAACCTGAGCCCACGACCTTTTGCCTGTCTCTCCATAATGATAAATATCCACTTTTTGAAAATTCCAGTTGGAATGTCGTTGTACTGCACCAAAATTAAAATAATTGCCTTGTTTCTTCCCTTTGAATGACTTGGATGTAAGTAATGCCTTAGCAAAGCATGTAAAAAAAGAGCATTTAGAAGAAAAGAATAAAGCATTATTTAAGTTTTTAATAGTAATCCAAGTGTATGATTATGATTTTAGGTTGCATACAGAGGATAAACTTGATTGGTGAAAATATTGCTGGCAGACAAAGCTTAATGCATGTGTTTACCCAGGTTTAAATGATAGGGAAAACTTTAAGGTAGTCCTAAGAAGGAAAGGATTAGTTCATTAAGCTTTTGGGTCACATGTAAGCCAATTAAATATTTAAATGGAATTGTTAACTGTGCAACTAGGCCTGATGAAGTTCCAAGAAGGGCATGAAAGTGCTTACCAGTTGTATTTTTATGTTGTGTTATTAAAAGTAAAGTTTGGTTTTAAGTTGTTCGTTTGATTATTAAAGGCATAAATACAGATGTTCATCGTGTTACCCTGCTGCAGTCATCACACTTGGGTTATCCTGTCATCAGGCGGTCCCGCAGTCGGCCGGATTTCCAAAGTCTTGGTCCGACGTCGGTTGCTGTCGCCTCATCCCTGACGTCAGTGCGCCAGGGGTACATATACTGCAACCGACGCCATTATCTTCGGTCTGTCTTGCCGCGCGGTGCCCGAAGCAGAAGCAGTTCGCAAGTGCCGGTCAGCCGACTCCTGAGATTGTCGAATTCGAATTTCAGACCGAAGTCTTCTATAAAGCTAAGTACCCCGTTGGGGAAACTTTTCTTGCCTCAGACCGATGTCAGAAAAAGTTAACAATTGTATTTCTTGTGGGAAGCAAATACCTCATAAGGATTTTCATTCTTATTGCATGCCTTGCCTAGGCCCTGATCACGACTTCACTTCTTGTCGTTTTTGTGCTAGGTTTAATAAGCGTACTATTAAAAGGCGATTTGATGTCGCACAACACTTTTTTGGTAGAAAATGTAACTATAACATGTAGTCGGAGCTACCGACTACTGGCATGCACAAAAAAACGCAGGGAGAAGGACTGACAGCCAAGGCCTAAACCTGATTCCGAGGCCTCGGTTGATCCGGTCTCCGGTCCTCCGGTTGTCAGTGAGGCTCCGACGCAGCCCCTGACTACCGCAGTCCTGGAACCTGAGGCCGCTACGGATATTTTGACGGAATGTACTAGGCCGGCGCAGCCTTTTACTTCAGGCCCTTCCGACGACATACCTTCTAAGGATGTTGGTGCTTTGGAAACGCCATCAGTTTCTGAGGGCGTTTTCAGACCAACGACTCTCACAGTCAAAATGTTTTCTAAGTCTAAGACTCCTTCTAAAGCTAAAAAGACTACACTTCAGACTCCTGTTCAAGGCCCTATGCCTAAGAAACAGATGCTCAAAATGGCTGAAGATTTGATTTCTCTTATCAGGGGTTAACAGCCTTCTCCTGACAAAAGGCCTAGACAAGAGGAAAATTCTGCTTCTTCTGAGCAACTGTCTATTTCTTCGGATTCTTCTGAAGACCAAGACTATTCCTACTCTCCTTAAGAAGATTCTGATGCTGAGGACTCTATTCCCTCAGCTTCCCCTCCTGAAGACTACTCTTTTGGGGAAAGTTTACACACTATGAGGGAACATTTCCACTGGGAAGGTCAGGATTTCTCTGATTCCAAGAAAAGGCTCAGAGTTTCTTTTACTCCCCCAACACAGACCTCTAGCCATCCCACCTGTTTTGGATATTGTGGATGATGTCTATTTAGAATCCAGTTTCAACCCAGACTCTCTACCTCCTGCTCCGGCTAAGCCTGACAGATACTACAGAGTACCTGAGTCCCACAAATTCCTTTACAAAAGCCCAGTAGCTGACCCAGAGACTATCTCCCAGGGTTCCAAGGGGGCTAAGGCTTCCATGGCTAAAATCCCAGTACCTTCTGAGAGGGACTCGAGCACTAGACAGGTGGGGGAAAAAGGTTTACACCTCAGCCACATTAGCTATGAGAGCACTAAATTGCCAATTTCATATGCTCAAGTATCAGCAGTTTCTAATCTCTGTTAAAACAAAAGATAACCTCCCTTCCCCAACAATCTGAATTGAAAGAAGTACAGGATTTGTTGCACGCCACCAAGCAGGTGGGCAAACATACCTTACAATGTGGGTTTGATTCTTTGGAGGCTTCCTGCAGAGCAGCTGTCACTGGATCAGTTATACGTAGGCATGCCTGGTTAAAGGAACAAAGTCTACCTGATCATGTCAAAGCAAAACTACTGGATGCACCCTTACAGCAGGATGTTCTTTTTGGAGTTAAAGCAGAAGAAGTGCTAAAGAAAATGGAAGATAAGGCGAAATCAATGCAGACAGTCAAAGATTTCCTACAAGTACAACCCCCTCGCTTCAGCAGAAACTGGCCAACAAAAAATTGGTCCTTTCCAGCCACTGACAGACCTCAGAGGGGTAAATACAGGCGCCCAAGGGGCAGAGGACAACCACAAGCCCAGTATAAACCTCGCCAATGGGGCACTCCAACCCAGAAAGGAGGAGAAGACAGGTCTCAACCCACCAGAAGGCAAACTCAATGACTTGCACCTCAACTGGTCAAACAAAGCTCTTTTGTTAGCCCCCTTGGGGGGAAAACTAGCATTTTTTGCAGACAACTGGCACATGGTCACAAAGGACAAATGGGTCCTAGACATAATTTTATGAGGATACAGATTCCACTTTCACACCTTGCCAATGAAAAGAGGAATGCCAAACCTGCTACTAAATCAAAGGGCAGAGGCTCAAAAACAAATTACAGCTCTCATGGCCATGAGAGCCATTCAACGGGTACCGATTCAAGAGCAAGGCCAAGGATTTTACTCAGGGCTCTTTCTAGTACCCAGAAAGGACAATGCTTGGAGACCAATTCTGGATCTTTCAATTCTAAACACTTACCTACAAGTCCCAAAATTCAAGATGCTAACACTACAGCAGCTACTTCCCATGTTGGGCAAGGAAGCATGGCTGGTAACGTTGGACCTCAAGGAGGCATACCTGCATGTCCCTATCAGACAAAGTTGCAGAAGATACCACCGTTTCATTGCAGGTTCAACCCATTACCAATTCTCTGCACTGCCCTTTGGCTTATCTACTGCGCCCAGAGTTTTCACAAAATGCCTGGCCCCAGTAATTGCATACTGCCAGACAAAGAGGAATTCAAATATATCCATACCTGGACGACTGCCTCATCCAAGCAGAAAGAAAAGACATTGTCTTACATCATCTGGCTTTTGTGAAGCATCTACTAAATTGTCTGGGGTACACAGTAAACGAAAAGAAGTCAAAACTAGTACCCTCACAAAAAATGACATTCCTGGGTGCCAGCTTGGACACAACAGCCCAGAAGGCTTATCTTACACCAGACAAACAACTACAACTGATTCAATATTTCAAGACAATGGCAACAAAGACCCAATTAACTGCAAGAAAAATTCTGCAGGCTTTGGGCTTCATGGCATCTTGCATTCTGATAATACCATTTGCAAAACTGCATATGAGGAAATTACAGTGGTACCTAAAAAGTGTATGGTCTCAACACAGCCACAGCTTGGACACAGTGATATCTCTCATTCCCTGCCTTCAACAGGAATTTCTGTGGTGGGCACAGGCATGTCACCTCAACAAGGGTCAGCCTTTCACCTTGCCACCAACTAGGCAAACTATCACAACAGACGCCTCAGACTATGCCTGGGGGGCACACATGGCAGGGCAATGCATTCAAGGCCTATGGACTGCAGAACAAAGAAAACTGCACATAAATCAAAAAGAGATGCTAGCTGTACAGAAAGCTCTGACAGCCTTCAAGGATCTTCTACATCAAGGACAACTTGCAATAAAGATGGACAACACCACAGTAATGTGGTACATAAACAAACAAGGGGGCACACATTCCTATACTCTTTGCAGGCAAACAATAATCTTATGGAACACAGCTCTGGCCTATCAAGTCCAGTTACAAGCTCAATTCCTGCCAGGACAGAAAAACACATTGGCAGACAACCTAAGCAGAAACATCAAAGATCCCCATGAGTGGAAGCTAGACCCACAAATATTTACAATGATAACTCAAAAATGAGGCCTACCAAATATAGACCCGTTTGCCAGTCCTCAAAATTACCAACTGACAAAATTTTGTACAAGGACATTCCACCATCAAGCTTGGAAAGTGGACGCTCTCTCCTTCAGTTAGAAAAACCTGACAGCATATGCCTTTCCTCCATTACCTCTTCTCACAAAGGTTCTTTTGAAGGTCAAAAAGGAGAAACCTTGACTGATTCTCATAGCCCCAGACTGGCCACGCCAGCACTGGTACCCTCTATTGAAGAATATGGCTCACAGCCCACCATGGATATTGCCTCAAATACCTCATTTGCTCACGCAGCAAAACAAACAGATTCTACACAGCCATCTAAAAACCTTAAACCTGGCTGCATGGCGAATCTTTTAAACATCCAACCAGCCCCTCTTTCACAAGCAGTTCTGGATGTTATTCTGGAAGCCAGGAGGCCAAGCACCAGGAAGGCTTACTCGGACAAATGGAAAAGGTTTTCTGCCTGGAACCAAGCTAAAGACCAAGACGCAACTCAGCCTCATATGCCTCACATTCTGCAGTATTTAGCAGAGATGTTGCACAAATGACTTTCCTTCTCCTCTATTAAAATCCATGCTTCAGCTATTTCAGCTCACTACAACACAAATCCACCTTTATTTTCACATCCTCTTCTAAAGCAGTTCCACAGAGGGGCAAAAAACATTAGACCACCTAGAAGAGCTCATACACCAACATGGGACCTCAACTTTGTTCTGGAAAAACTAACGTTACCTCCCTTTGAACCAGCTTTCTCTGCAGACCTTCAGTTCCTATCTTGGAAGACTGCCTTGCTCCTGGCAATAACTTCTGCTAGGAGAGTCTCAGAATTACAGGCACTAATGGCAGTGGAACCTTTCCTCATTTTCCATCAAGACAGAGTTTTTCTATGAACTAATCCTTCCTTCATGCCTAAGGTGGTTTCCAGTGTAGCTTTAAATCAAACCATCCATCTACCCACCTTCTTTCCCAAACCACAGAACAAAGGTGAGAGACTCTTGCATTCCTTGGACATTCACAGGCAACTTCGTTACTACTTGGACAAAACTAAGGCTTTCAGGAAAACTGACCAGCTCTTTGTATCCTATGCTACAGCTTCTCAAGGGAGGGCTATATCCAAACAAACCATTTCTAAATGGATAGGCCATTGCATATGGTTCTGTTATACCCATCATGGGAAACCAGTTCCTACTACCATTAGTTCCCACTCTACCAGGGCAACAGCTACCTCTACAGCCTTTCTCAGAGGGGTCCCTACCAAGGAAATTTTAGAAGCTGCAACTTGGAGTTCCGTACACACCTTCATCAAACACTATCACCTACCTCTTTCTTCTAAATCCAGGGCAGGCTTCGCCACTGCAATTCTGCAGGGCCTCATTGCCTCCACTAACCCTCTATGATACCTCCACCCTGCCTTAGCTTTGGGACTCAACCCAAGTGTGATGACTGCAGCAGGGTAACACGATGAGCATAGTACAGTTTTGTACCTACCAGAAATGTAGATGTTCGAGTGTTCACCCTGCTGCAGTCCAGGTTACCCTCCCTCCAACCCCTCTGATCTTTTGGCTAAATCTCTACTATACCTTACTGATGTATTTGCTTATAGCTGAAGGGATTTTGTGTTTGTACAGTGTTCACACCATTTGGTACTAATTTTGATCACCTTTTTGGGGGCACCTGACATCTGGGGCAAGAAAAACTGAAGATAATGGCGTTGGTTGCAGTATATGTACCCCTGGCGCACTGACGTCAGGGATGAGGCGACAGCAACCGACGTCGGACCAAGACTTTGGAAATCCGTCTGACTGCGGGACCACCTGACGACAGGATAACCCAAGTGTAATGACTGCAGCAGGGTGAACACTCGAACATCTACATTTATGGTAGGTACAAAACTGTACTTTACAGATATAGAAAACTCTTGGAACATTCTCATGTTGATCAGGATCTGATGCAGGAGTGGTTAAGGAGAGGTGAATTTAAACCAAAAGATGAAAGGTTAATATCGGCTCGAATACCAGAGTCTTGGGATTTCTGCATCGGATGCTGTCGCTTCTTCTATGACTTCAGGTTGTCAGGGGTATAAAACAGGCAGCCAACACCATTACATCAGTTTTTCTTACCCCAGATGTCAGGAGCCCCCCAAATAGGAAGCTAGTATATGGTGTGGACCACCACCAGTAAAAGGTAAATACCCCTGCCATAAAAAAATGGCCATATAGAGGATCGGTAGAAAGGACAGAGAAAAACAGGGGGCTGGAGGGAGGGAAACCAGGACTGCAGCATTGAATACATTCGAACATCTACATTTATGGTTAGTGTACACAACTGTACTATGTTCTTCATGTTTCACTGTTGCAGTCATCACACACGGGTTGATTCCCAAAGCTGAGGAAGGGTGGAGGCATTCAAGAGGAGTTAGGGATGGCTAGCAGGCCTTGTAAGACTGCTGTAGCAAATCCAGCTCTGGATTTAGATTTGGTGGAGGTGTGTACAGAACTCCAGGTTGCAGCTTCCAGAATGACCCTGGTAGGGACTCCCCTGAGAAATGCTGTAGAGGTGGAAGTAGCCCTAGTGGAATGTGTTCTGATCCCCTGTGGGGTAGGTTTTCCATGGTGTTTGTAGCAGAAATGGATGCAGTGTGCTAGCCATTTGGAAATGGTTTGCTTTGAAATGGCCTTGCCCTCTGCCCCTGTAGCAAAACTAACTGGCAGTTGGTTAGATTTTCTGAAAGGTTTAGTCCTGTCAAGGTAGAATCTGAGCTGTCTGTGCACGTCCAAGGAGTGCATGATCCTCTCCCCTTTATTTTGAGGAATAGGGAAGACGGTTGGCAAATGGATGGCTTGGTTTACAGCTACACTGGGGACCACCTGAGGCATGAAGGATGGGTTAGTCCTGAGGGAAACCTTGTCAGCATGGAGTGTAATGAAGGGTTCCACAGCCATTAGTGCCTGTAACTCAGACACTCTTCTAGCTGAGGTTATGGCTAAAAGCAAGGCTGTTTTCCAAGAAAGGAATTTTAACTCTGCTGAAGCTGCAGGTTCAAAAGGGGGGAGCATGTGCTTTTCCAGTACAAAGTTAAGGTCCCAGGCAGGGATGGGTGCTCTCCTAGGGGGCCTTAAGTTGTTAGCCCCTTTCAGAAACTGTTTGATGAGAGGATGAGAGAATAGAGGTGGCTCAGTATTATAATGACCAGCACTTGCGAACTGCTTCTGGCGGAGGCATGAATCTTAATGGAGGAGAAAAGATAGGCTTCTATGGAGTAGCTCTGCTAGGTAATCAAGGATTTGAGGTATGGAGGGCACAGCTGTGTCCTTTCCTTGAGAGACTGACTCCAAGAGCAATATCTTTTCCACTTTTCAGCATAGGATTTTCTAGTACTAGGCCTTCTGGCCTCAAGAATGACATCCAACACCTGCTTGCTGAAGGTTGCTAGTGGAGTATTCAAGGGATAGGCCAGGCTGCAAGGTTTAGGGTTTGCAGCTGTGGATGCAAAATCTGTCTCTCCTGCTGAGACAGCAGGGAAGGTGTCTGATGAAGGTGCCAGGGTGGCACTGTTGTCAGACTGCGTAAGAGTGGGTACCTGTGCTGGCGTGGCCAATCTGGGGCAATAAGAATTGCCCTTGGGCTGTCCTGTCTGATCTTGAGTAGTACCTTTGAGAGGAGGGGCAGAGGGGGAAAAGGCAGAAATTGAGAGGTTTTCCCATTTGAAGGATAAGGCATCCACCTTCGAGGCCCTGCTGTGAGGATTTCCTGGTGCACAATTTGCTCAACTGGTGTTTTTCGGGGGAGGCAAAGAGGTCTAGCTCCAGTGTCCTCCACCTCTGGATTAGAAGATTGAAGGTGTTGGGCTCCAGTTTCCACTCGTGTGGGTCCAGGAGATTTCTGCTTAAGTCTTCTGCCAGTGAATTCTGTTTGCCTGGCAGGAGCTGAGCTTGCAGATGCACCTGGTTGCTCAAGGCTGTGTTCCACACAGCCATGGCTAACCTGCAGAGTGGGTAAGAATGAGTTTTCCCTGCTTGTTTATGTACCACAACTGTGGTGTTGTCCGTTTTTATCAGCAGCTGTCCTGGAAGGATTATGTATTTGAAGGCTGTCAGAGCATACTGTACAGCTAACCTCTCTTTTTGATTGATGTGCAGGAGAATTTGTCCTGGGCACCACTTTCCCTGAATGCATTTACCTGCCATGTGAGCCCCCCCATGCACAGTCTGATGCGTCCATAGTCAGGATTTGCACAGTGAGGGATTGAGTGAAAGGCAGTCCCTTGTTGTGGTTGCATGCTTCTGCCCACCAAAGGAACTCTGCCCTTGGACAAGGAATGATCGGAATGACTTGTTTCCAGGTCCTGAGAATATCAGCACCAAAGACTTTTCAAGTACCATTGAAGTTTCCTCGTATGCAGTCTTGCATATGGAATTAGAATGCATGAGGCCATGAACCCTAGGGCTTGCAGTATTTTCCTTGCAGAGAGCTGGGTTTTGGTGGCCATGTGTTTGAAGTAGTTGTTCGAATAGATCTGTTTTTCTGGAATGAGAAAGGCCATCTGGGAAGTTGTGTTCAAGCTTGCTTCCAGGAAAACAATTTTTTGACTGGGCACCAGTTGTGACTTCTTTTCATTGATGGTGTACCCCTTGAAGGTAGGAGTCTTTGTACAAATGCCAGGTTTTGAAGTAGTAATTCCTGACTGTCTGCGTGAAGTCATGCAGTCGTCCAAGTATGGGAAAATTTGGATATTTCTCTGCCTGCAGTATGCAATGGCTGGAGCCAGGCAATTTGTGAATACTTTGGGCGCAGTAGATAAGCCAAAGGGAAGTGCACAGAACTGATAGTGCATAGAGCCTGCCCTGAAGCGGAGATATTTCCTGCAAGACTCCCTTATGGGGATGTGCAAATAGGCTTCTTTTAAGTTTAGGGTGACTAGCCAGGCATCCTTGGCTAGCATAGGGAGAATCTGTTCCAGGGTTAACATTTTGAATTTTGGGACAACCAGAAAGAATTGATAGATCCAGGATTGGGCGCCAAGAGCCCTCTTTTCTGGGCACCAAGAACAGTTTGGAGTAGAAACCCTGTCCCCTTTGTTCTACTGGAACAGGTTGAATGGCCCTGATATTGAGCAGGGAAAGTACTTGCTTTTGAGACTCTGCCCACTGGTTTGGAGGATGGTCTGGAAACCCACTTGGGGTTGGCAGGGAATGGAAGTAGAATCTCTACCCCTGGGATACAATGTTTAGAACCTATCGGTCCTGAGTAATGGACATCCAGTTTTTGGCATGAAGGGCAAGTTTTCCTCCTAGGAGCGCATGTTAGATGGGCAGGGCTGGGAAGGATAACTGACGTCATTGTGAACTTTTACCATAAAGAGGTGTCTTGCCACTCACTGTTTTTGAGGTGGGAGCACTCCGTTGTTTAGATCTCTGCATACCCTGAGACTGTAGTCTTGGTGGTCTGGTTCCCCTGGGTTTGGACTGAAGGCCTGAAGGGGCTGGAAAAGACCAGTTTTTTATAGGCCAATGCCTACTGAATCTAGGTGGCTGCACTTGTAAGAATTTTTTAACAGTTTGCATAGATTTAGCTTTTTCTTCCATCTTTTTACGAACCTCTTCTGCTTTGGTGCCAAACAAACTATCCTGATTTAAAGGAGTGTCTATTAATTTTGATTTGACATGGTCTGGCAAGGTTTGTTCCTTTAGCCAAGCATGCCTTCTCAGTACAGATCCAGTGACTGCAGTCCTGCAAGATGCTGCTAGGGCATCAAAGCCACACTGCAAAATCTGTTTACTAACTTGGTTGGCAGAGTGCATTAACTCTTGTAAATCTTTATTTTCTGCACAATCTGGAAGTTATTTTTTTGTTTAATTTATTCCATAATATGTTGCTGGTACTTCAACATACGAAACTGGCAATTCAATGCCCTGATGGCAAGAGTTGCAGAGGTATATACCTTCTTACCCCATCTGTCTAAAGCTCTGGAATCCTTGTCTGAAGGATTAGGGGTTTTGGCTGTAGTAGCCTTAATATCTTTAGGCCCCTGGGAAATGGTCTCCGGATCCGCAGTAGGATTCTTGAAGAGAAATTTGTGAGAATCTGGTACTCTGTAGTACCCGTCAGCTTTTCTAGGGGCTGGTGGTAAAGTGTCTGGAGTAAGACTGGATTCCATAAAGACATCATCTACAGCATCCAGGACAGGGGGTATAGCTAGGGGCCTGTGCTGAGGCAACTCTAAAAATTCTCCGAGTCTCTTTTTGGACTGAGGATAATCCTGGCATTCACAGCGGAAATGCTCTCTTAAAGTATGCAAGGTTTCACCAAAAAAAAAAAATCCTCTGGAGGGGAGGCAGAGGGAATGGACACCTCTGCATCTGAATCCTCAAAGGTAGATAAGGGTATGTCCTGGTAATCAGAAGGGTCAGAGTCATCGGGACTCCTGCTCTGTAGAATCAAAAAAGGTCTCTTAGCAGGGGAAGGCTGGCTTCCCCTAATTAGGGTGATAAGGCCTTCAGCCATTCTAAGCATTTGTTTTTGAGGCATGGGAGCTTGAGCATATGCCTTGGTCCTTGGTTTTATAGGTGTAGTGCGTACTCCAGGCTTGAGAAACTTGGTAGTTTTAGCTAAAAATGAAGTCGGTTTAATGCAAATATCAGTAGGTTGGAATACGCTCTCAGAAGCCGGTGCCTGTACAGTGGCTCTGGACTCATCCAAGGTAGAGACATCTGCAGGTTCCATAGTCGACAAAGCATCTCGCGGCATACCGGACTCCGAATGGTTCTCAGCAGAGGCCTGTGAATCTGTAGAAGCGGGCATCAGGGGCTGCAAAGGTGCCTCACTGAGTACTGGCGGACTGGCGACTAGCTTAACGGAAGCGTCAGCAGTTTTTGACCTATGCGGTCTGTCTCTTGTCTTTATCCTTGTGCTTTTTCGGAAAGATCGGTAGTCGGATGGCTTATCAAAGCCATTTCGGAATACGGAGAACGAGAGCAAAAGAATTTAGTGACAAAAGTAGCCCGATGAATGGTTCGGGAGTTAAACAAGGCACAAAACGGACAGCGAGGGACGTCGTGGTCTGGGCCTAAACAGGTGACGCAGTAAGAATGAAAATCTATGTGAGGTATTTGCTTTCCACAGACAAGACAATTGTTAACTTTTTCTGACATTGGTTAGAGCAAGAAAAAAGAATCCCCAACGGGGTACTTAGCTTTAGAAGACTTCAGGTTTGAAACTCAAAAAAACGAAAATTTCAGGTAGCGGCCGACCAGCACTTGCGAACTGCTTCTGCTTCGGGCTCCTTCTCACCAAGAAAGACTGATGTAATGGCGTCTGCTACCTGTTTTATACCCCTGATGACCTGACATCATGGAAGAAGTGACAGCATCCAATGCAAAAATCCCAAGACTCTGGTATTTGGGCCAACTGAGGGCTACCTGCAGGCATATAACCCAAGTGTGATGACTGCAACAGTGAATACACTCGAACATCTACATTTATGGTAAGTGTACACAACTGTACTGTCCAGGATATTGCTTCCCCTGGTGGGGGTATGGAAAAGCTGATCCAGGGCATTGGAATTTATGAATTCCAGAAAGCATTGGGCAAATGAGTTAGTACATGAGTAGTTTTCCCAGTTGATGGTGGGGTAGTTGAAATTGCCCATTATTAGGGTATTGGGCTGCACCTTAATATTACCCAGTATATCAAGAAACATGGAGTAGGCATCCTGGGGCATGGCAAGGGATCTGTAACAAACTACAACCTGGATTGCAGTTTTGCCCATTGTTAGTTGCATTTGGATAATTTTGGATGCATTATGTTGAGCAACTAGCCTGGAGGTGTGGATGTCCTTAATGAATATGTACACGCCTCCTCCTTTAGTGTTTCGGTCAAGGTTAGGTGGCCGAAAGATGTGGTATGAGTTATAGCGTGGTAATGCAGGGGTGCTCTCTGGAGCCTTGAAACAGATCTCTGTCACTGCACAGATGTCGATGTTCTTCATTTTAAGGAGTGCTTCGAGTGAGTGCATTTTGAGGTTTAGACTTCTAGCATTAAGTAGCATTACCCTCAGATTTTGCTTGCTTATACCTGCTAAGGTGGTGAGTTTGTCGTTTGAAACTTGCCTAAAAAAGGCACTATAGGGGTGGCAAGATCCTTAGCCAGTATCCGGATTCCCAGGGGCGACAGGTGCAGGCCATCTCCGGCAAAGTATCCTGGTCTGTCAATGTCGTCCCAGGCAGACAGACACTGGATCCCCTTAGATTGACACCAGAAGCTTAGCCAATTGTTGAAGTCAGTCATTTTGTCCTTGTATTGTCGTATCATTCTGGGCGATGGCAGGATGCTACTCAGGGCTAGGATCATACCTGCCTGGGCTGCATGAGCCAAGAGCTCCTCCATGTCTCTTTTCATGTAGTCCAGGGAGGTACGTCTCAGGTCATTCACACCAACATGGACAATGACAGTCATATTTGTACTTGTGGAGTGTCCTGAGTGCTTGCATTATGTGGCAGATCCTGGCACCCGACAGGCAGCTCACAGTAACTTTGTCCTTGTTTAACCTGGTGCGTGGGAGATCAGTTTGCCTGACTATAGCATCACTTATGAGTAGTGTGTTGAGTACGTTGTTTTGCCTTATGGGCTGAGGTTGAGTGGCACATTGATTTTGTGGGCTGTGTTATTTGGGTAGTGTTGGGGGGGGGGTTGCTTGCGTTTCAGCTTTGGAGGTCTTTGTTGTTTGGGCAGATTTTTATTGACAGCCTCTGCGAATGTAGGTGTGTGTTTTGTGTTACTATGTGTGGGTTTAAATTGTGTAGGTTTTGATGGACTATGTGTTGAGCGTGGTGTGGTGCATGTGTTTACCTTCTCCTCTTGACTGTCTAATACACTCTTGGCTGGAGAGAGCTTCGCTTCCAGTGTAGCTATATAAGCGTATCTATCACAGGTTGTCGTGTTGGGTGGTAGGAGGAGAGGGTTGATAGTGTACATAAGGCAATTGCTACATTGTCCCAAGATGCCCAGATTCATTAGGTGGACAGGGGAAAAAACCGGGAGCTGACCCTTAGATATGCCTGGATAGGTGCTTAATAATTTTAAGTACTAAAAACTGTTTTCCTCCTAACAAGTGAGTAAATACTCAGCCCTGCCAAGTCTCAAACCCAGGATGCTGCCCTCTACAATCACAGCACCATACCACTACACCACTGGCAAAGATTCAAGTGTAGTATTTTTACTGCTACGAGAATACTCCATAGGTAAGCATAGTTCAGTTGTATGAGATACCATTCCAGAAGATCTCCATGGGAACACTGTTCTAAAAGTATTGGCACCCTTTCGTCTCACCATTTTTTGAAATTTGATTAATGCTGCTTTATTTGCAAATTTTACATTAGTTTGGTATTCTTTTATTCCTCATTACCTTACTATATTGCCATACGTTCAAAGATTTTTAAGTAGAAGTAATTTTAAATGGTGTGGGATAGTACTGCTTCTGTATACGGTGTATCCCAGCTGGCATCAGAAGAGCACTAGCACATGATGGTTACCATCATTGGTGTGTATTTTTGATGGGAGAGCTGTGACTTCTTGAAAATCAGACCGAGCTGTGACAGATCAGTGAGCGGACATAGTTATATTTACTACTGTAGGAGTGACTTTCTTCTGTTTTTAGGATGTGTCATAAAATAGTTGTACTTTCTTTACTTTGAAGTTGCACTGTATTTCTTCATGCAGGTCCTACAGACTTTTTGGCTTAATTAAAGTGGGTAAAGGTTCCCCTGATATGAACATTGACAGTTTCAATGGCTTTACAGGGTTTTCAGGTTAACTAAAGTTAAACTAAGGATATTCTGTTTTTGAGAGATTTTTTTTACAGTACAAGAAACATCAGACAGGGAATATTCTAACATCATTTGTGATTCAAGCTGTGTAGTGATGCAGGTATGTATTTTTTAATTCAACTATTACAAGAAGAAGAACATTCACTGTTGCTTTTTACTAAAACAGGTCAGTGGGCCACATTCACAGAAGACAGACAGAGTTCCTAAAGGTGCCTTACTTTGTGGCAGAGAACTTTGCAGAGGAGTACACTGGGGCAAGTTTAAAACACGTTGAGCGAAATGTTGAAGACGACTATATTGCTAACCTAAGAAACAATTGTTGGAAGGAGAAGCAACAAAGTGAGTAGAGCAGTGAAGCTGTGTTAATTATCAAGTAATATTGAAAGCAGGAGCCATAAGTAGCAAATGCATAAAATGACCAGAATCTTTCTTTTTTTACCCTTAAGTGCTGCCTTTTTTTGTCTGTGCCGTGGGATGTTGCTTTAAGGAAATGCACACCCAGCTAGTGTCATTCACTGTGTCATCTGTTCCCTGATGGTTTTGCAGTAGCAGAGTAACTTTTTGGTTTTGTGCAGAAGATGAAGATTTATGTAGGTGATGCAGTAATTTATTTTCGGAGGACATTGCAGCTAATAGGGCTTGGTGGCAAAATCATTATTCACTGCATTCTGAATTTGCTTCTGAGAACAGATTCATGGAAGTAGCTTTGTTTTTCTCAATTCATTTGTGACTGGTTTGCCTGGAACTTTAGTTAAGACGTGATGTCCTTCAAGAATGCAACTGCAGTCATAACATATGGGTTGTCCTGCCTCAGGCAGCCCTCGGTCGGCCGAATTCCAAAGTCTGGGTCCGGCGTCGGCTGGTGTCGCCTCCTCTCCGACGTCACAACGGCTGGAGTATATAGGCATCGGCCGACGCCATCTTCTTCAGTCTTTCTTGCCGAGTGGTGCCCGAAGCAGAAGCAGTTCGCAAGTGCCGGTCGGTCAGCTCCTGTGTTATCAGTACCGAAGTCATCTAAAAGCTAAGTACCCCGTTGGGGAACATTTTTTCTTGCCTCAGCCGATGTCAGAACAAATTGAGAAAGATAATAATTGTTTGTCTTGTGGTAAACAAATACCTCATAAGGACTTCCATTCTCTCTGCCTTCCTTGCCTGGGCCCAGACCACGACGTCTCGGCCTGTGCTGCCTGTGCTTGGTTTAATAAGCGCACTCTCAGGCGCCGGGCAGAATTTGCCGAGGACTTTTTTGGTGAATCTTTTGCATATATCATGCCGTCGGATCAACCGACTACCCAATCTGCTAAAAAACGAAAGGACCGGGACCGACATCCTCGGCCCGCGTCCACTACTGATGCTACTCCTAAACCCGCCGCTAGTGCTCCGGTCCCTTCGGAAGTGGGTAATCAACCGCTCCAGGCCGACGACACAGAGTTAACACGACCTTCAGTCTCGGACATCTCTCCGGTGCCAGTTGTTGAATTTCCTCTGGATACCGAAGTTCTGGATCCACCCGACACCATTTCTGTGGACAAGGTTACGCCAGCACGTGGGGCTGCTAGGCCTCCTGTATCCATGTCCATCAAGGCCTTTGCACGTGCTAAGGCCGCCAGTCAGGCCAAGGCCCATCCTAAACCAGCTGCCCAGGCCCCTTCATCTGATAAGCAGATCATGTCTCTTTCTGCAGATCTTATTTCCCTTATCAGGGGGTCTCAGCCTCATCCGGACAGGGGTTCTCAGCCACCTGCAGAGAAAAGGTCCAGAACTGAGCAGGCGGACGACCTCTCTTCGGATGAAACCTCTGGGGATTCTGAGCACTCTGATACCCAAGAAGAATCCTTCCAGGCCTACGAGGACTCTGATGCTGAGGAATCAATTCCCTCTGCCTCCCCTCCAGAGGATTTCTCATTTGGTGAAGTCCTGCATTCCATGAGGGAACATTTTCAATGGCAGGGTCAGGAATACTCTGATTCCAGGAAAAGGCTTCGTACCTTCCTCAAGCTTCCCCAGCACAGATCTTTGGCTATTCCGCCAGTTATGGATGTATTGGATGATGTTTTCTCTGACTCCAGTGCTAACCCTGATTCTCTTCCTCCTGCTCCTGTCAAGCCGGACAGATATTATAGGGTCCCTGACACTCACAACACCTTTTTAAGGCCCACTCTGTGGATCTAGAAACTATTTCACAGGGCCCCAAGGGAGTGGCTACTTCCTCTGCCAAAAACCCACTACCAGCGGACAGGGAAGCAAGGTCCCTGGAGAGATGGGGTAAAAAAGTTTATACCTCTACTACCCTAGCCATGAGGTCACTTAACTGCCTTTTCCACATGTTTCAGTACCAAGATTTTCTACTGGATGATTTACAGAAAAAGTTAGCTTCTCCTGAGCCTATTGATAAAAAGGCATTGCAGGATCATATACATAACACTCAGCAGGTTAATAACCATTTTCTTCAGTGTGGTTATGATGCACTGGAAGCTTCATGTAGGGCAGCTATGACAGGGGCTGTGATACGTAGACATGCTTGGTTAAAAGATCAGTCTTTGCCTGACCATGTTAAAGTAAAGTTACTGGATGCACCTCTGGAAAAACAGAAGCTTTTGGTGCTAATGCACAAGATGTGTTGAAATCCATAGAGGAAAAAGCTAAGTCAGTACAGACAGTCAAGGATTTCCTTCAGGTTCAGCCACCCAGATTCAGCAGAAACTGGCCCTCAAAGAATTGGTCCTTCCCAGGCTCTGACAAATTTCAAAGGGGAAAAAGCAGACGTGCCCGAGGTAGAGGTCAATACCGAGGATCTTACAGGGGCCGCCAATGACAACCTCCAAATCAAAGAAGTGGCGCAGACAGTTCAGCTGCACCACAAGGACAATCACAATGACTTGACTTTCGTACCGCCTACAAAGGCACAAAGAGAAGCACCTTTGGGCGGAAAGTTATCCTTATTCTCACAAAACTGGCATATCTTAACCAAGGACAATTGGATTCTGGACTTAATAGACAAGGGTTACAGATTCCACTTCCACACATTACCAATAAGACAAGGCATGCCAAACCTGCCACATCATCAAAGGGCAGAGGCACTCACTCAAGTTTCCAAGCTGTTAAGTATAAAAGCAATAGAAAGGGTTCCTCCTCAGGAGCAAGGCCAGAGATTTTATTCAAGACTGTTTCTTGTTCCAAGAAAAGAAAACAAATGGAGACCCATACTGGACTTGTCAACACTAAATACTTTTCTCATTGTGCCAAAATTCAAAATGCTGACGCTGCAGCAACTCCTTCCCATGTTGGGCAAGGGGTCTTGGCTGGTCACTCTGGACCTCAAGGAGGCATACCTGCATGTCCCAATAAGACACAGTTGCAGAAGATACCTCAGATTTCTTGCAGGGACAGAGCATTATCAATTCTCAGCATTGCCGTTTGGCTTATCTACTGCGCCCAGAGTGTTCACGAAATGCCTGGCATCAGTAGTGGCACACTGCAGACTCCAGGGGATTCAAATATACCCCTACTTAGACGACTGCCTCATACAAGCAGACAACAAAAAAACCTTAAAAGAAAACTTGGACTATGTCATGCATCTACTGCAGGCCTTGGGGTACACATTCAACATTCAGAAGTCAAGACTACAGCCATCCCAACAGATTATCTTCCTAGGAGCCAAACTGGACACAGAAAACCAAATGGCCTACCTCACAGAGGAAAAACAGCAGCATTTACCAGAGTACTTCAAAGGCCTAGCAAAACTCTCCCAGCTGACTGCAAGGAAAATCCTGCAGGCCCTGGGGTTCATGGCATCTTGCATTCTTCTGATACCTTTGGCAAGACTTCATATGAGAAAGCTGCAATGGTATTTAAAAAACTTATGGTCTCAACACAGCCAAAGCCTAGAGGACGTAATCCCACTTATTCCATGCCTGCAAAAGGAATTTTTATGGTGGGCTCAAGCCAGTCAATTAAACAAAGGCATGCCTTTCAACAGACCTAAAGCAGGTCAAATGATTACAACAGACGCCTCAGACCATGGATGGGGGGCACACATGGAGGGCAGATGCATTCAAGGTCTATGGACGCCAAAGGAAAGACATCTGCACATAAACCAAAAGGAGATGTTGGCAGTGATACATGCAATTGAGACTTTCGAAAAATCACTACAACAGGGACATTTGTTAATAAGGACAGACAACACCGCTGTTATGTGGTACATAAACAAGCAGGGAGGCACTCATTCTTATCCCCTCTGCAGACTAACAATGCTTCTCTGGGAAAAATCCCTGAGCCTGAAGATACATTTACAATCCCAGTTTGTACCAGGCAAGGACAATGTACTGGCGGACAAGCTGAGCAGAAATTTCATGGATCCACACGAGTGGATGCTGCACCCTCACATATTCTCTCAACTGACAGAGACATGGGGAAGACCGGACGTAGATCTTTTTGCTTCCCACTTGAATCATCACCTGGAAAAGTTCTGCACAAGGACTCACCATCCTCTAGCCTGGAAAACGGATGCTCTCTCCTTCAGCTGGAATTCTCTAAAAATTTATGCATTTCCTCCTCTGCCTCTGCTGACCAAAGTGATACTGAAGATCAAAGCAGAAGAACCAACAGGCATTCTGATAGCTCCAGACTGGCCAAGGCAACACTGGTATCCATTGTTATTGAGCATAACTCGGACCAAACCATGACCTCTGACCCTATGGCCCCTGCTCCTAACGCAACACAATTACAGGACTGTACATCAAGACCTGAAAACATTGCATCTGACAGCCTGGAGGCTACCATGACTTCTCCATCTCTCTCTCTTTCCAAAACAGTTCAAGAGATCTTGCTAGAAGCACGCAGACCTTCCACCAGAAAAACCTATTCAGCCAAGTGGAGGAGATTCAGCATCTGGAATGCTACAGGGGTCAGGGCACAACATCACTGAGTATACCTCAGATTTTAGAATACTTGGCAGAACTGTTTCATACTGGACTCTCGTACTCTTCAATAAAGATTCATGCCTCAGCAATCTCAGCTAAATACAACTGTGACCCTCCAGTGTTTTCTCATCCTCTGCTAAGACAGTTTCTAAGAGGGATAAAGAATATCAAACCTCCCAGAAAACAGCCAGTACCTGCATGGGACCTCAATTTCGTGTTGGAGAAATTAACTCTTCCTCCATTTGAGCCAGCAGCAACTTCAGAAATGCAATTTCTTTCATGGAAAACGGTCTTCTTATTGGCAGTCCCATCTGCAAGAACAGTTTCGGAGATACAGGCACTCATGGCAGTGCCTCCCTTCCTCATTTGTCATCAAGACAGAGTTTCTCTAAGAACCAATCCTACATTCATGCCAAAAGTTATTTCCAGGGTGTCTTTAAATCAAGCTATTCACCTGCCTACTTTCTTCCCCAATCCTCAAAATAAGGGGGAAAAACTATTGCATACTTTGGACATACACAGGCAACTATGTTACTACTTGGACAGAACTAAGGCCACCAGAAAGTCTGACCAGCTGTTTGCAGCCTATGCTGCTGGAATACAAGGAAAAGCAATCTCCAAACAAACAATTTCAAAATGGATTGGACACTGCATCAGATTCTGCTATTCTTACCATGGAAAAGGTGTGCCACCCAATATTAGGCCACATTCCACCAGAGCTATAGCCACTTCCACAGCTTTCCTAAGAGGAGTGGCAACAAAGGACATTTTAGAGGCTGCTACATGGAGCTCCGTGCATACATTTACCAAGCACTACAACCTGCCCTTATACTCCAGATCCCGAGCAGGCTTTGCTTCGGCAGTCCTGCAGGGGATTTTAGCTACACCATCCTTCTCATAGTTCCATCCACCCCCAGCTTGGCTATGGTATTCAACCCATATGTTATGACTGCAGTTGCATTCTTGAAGGACATAGTACAGTTTTGTACCTACCATAAATGTAGATGTCCGATAGATATGCAACTGCAGTCTGATTTTCCCGCCCTCCTACCCCTCTGTATCCTTCTTTTGGGTCCCTACCCCTTTTCCTATTAGCTGGGGGTATTTCCTATGGTGTATCTGTTTATTACTGTTGTGCATGTTTGGGATTATTATTTTATCCATTCACCAAATTTAGCCTTCCTAGGAGGGCACCTGGCATCTGGGGCAAGAAACACTGAAGAAGATGGCGTCGGCCGATGCCTATATACTCCAGCCGTTGTGACGTCGGAGAGGAGGCGACACCAGCCGACGCCGGACCCAGACTTTGGAATTCGGCCGACCGAGGGCTGCCTGAGGCAGGACAACCCATATGTTATGACTGCAGTTGCATATCTATCGGACATCTACATTTATGGTAGGTACAAAACTGTACTTTTTGCACACTGTTAGACTACAGAACTTTGTATTTGCATTCAGGAGCTGAATGGTGGATTGATAGAGTTGCATCTAAATTAATGGAAAACTGGACAGAAACTGAAAAAAGAAATAAATTACATGTTGATCTTATTTACTTGACTGCTACCCCTGTATCAGCTAATGTCCCTGTGAGGTGCATATTGTATCCTAAGTTGTTTGTTCAAAAAAGCTGTGGTGGAGTAACCATACTGACATGTTTTTGTTTCATTACCTAAGTCTACTTTTCACAGTACAGTGTGTGCTGCAATTTCTATGACTTCGTATTGTTTTTTGTGTGTGTGTGTGTGTGTGTGTGTGTCTTTCAGTGTTGTCTTTCCGTTTACTTAAAATAGCCATACCCTGTATTAATGGCTTTCTTCTAAGTCTTTTGGAGGCATCGTCAGTGGATATAATTTAATTACTTTGAGATTTTTTTTTTAGTTGCAAACTCCTGGTATTTCATGGTTTCAAAAAACATCCTTCATGCAGTGTCTCATCTAAAGATGCCAAGTTTCCTGTCACTCATGCCTTGCTACTGTCTCCTCTGTGAAGCTAACCCTCTCTGTGATTTCCCATATTAATGTTATTAAACCAAAAGTCAACCAGACTCATTCTGTATATGGAAAGACCTGTTTCTTTAACTACCTTCATTAGAAAAGGGATTACCATGGCACAGTTTGAATACAGTCTTCCGCTTCTTCAACAAAGACCTTCACATTTTTCAAACCCTCTAATGAAATTACCCAAATTGAAGCATCACTGTACCACTTGCACTGCACTAGCACACATGCAGTGTTTTCTTGTGAAAGAAATGCTAAAATTAAACACCCCACCCTCAGCTTGTCTTCAGATTATTGCAAAAACCTACAGTCTACTTCCGTAAAGCCTTTTAGAAGGTGTCCTGTTTTTTTTTTTTATTTTTTTATTTTATTTTAGCCAGATCTTTATCTTATCTACTCAGATAATGTCTGATGTTCTTCGTGTTTCACTGTTGCAGTCATTACATTTGGGTAATATGCTGGCAGGTTGCCCTCAGTCGGCCTGAATTCCAAAGTCTTGGGTCCTGCATCGGTTGCCGTCTCCTCTTCCATGACGTCAGGGGTATAAAACATGCAGCCGATGCCATTTTCTTCAGTCTTTCTTGCCTCGCGGTGCCCGAAGCAGAAGCATTTCGCAAGTGCCGGTTGGCTGACTACTGAAATATTCAAGTTTGAGTTTCAGAACCAAAGTCTTCACTAAAGCTAAGTACCCCGTTGGGGAAACTTTTTTC
Organism: Protopterus annectens; assembly: GCF_019279795.1. Lineage (NCBI taxonomy): Eukaryota > Metazoa > Chordata > Ceratodontiformes > Protopteridae > Protopterus > Protopterus annectens. Next base: position 461,446,283 of record NC_056748.1, read on the forward strand.
TTGCTCCATACCAATGTCAGAAAAAGTTAATAATTGTATTAAGTGCAGTTCATTTCACAACAAATTGTTGGATTGTGCAGTCTGGTGATGCACTCCCCCCCCCCCCCCAATGTAGTGTGACCTTACAATTCGTGTATTTAAGTTAGGGTGTGTGATTCAAGCTCCCCCCCACACACACACACACTTTGGGGGTGCAGGGGAGGAGCTTGGTGCCCTGTAAAAAAAAAAAATGTATAATATATAATCTATATATATATATATATATATATATATATGTATATATATATATATATATGTATATATATATATATATATATATATATATCCCCAAGTTCAACTTTTCTGAAGTGCGTATCCCAAAAGTTTGTGACATGACTAAACGTAGAAAAAATTGCCTAGGACACCCTCACCCCGAAAGGTCAAAAGTTATGAAATTCTTCCTACATTTAGACTTTGTTGCTTATATTAAAAATCATCCTGCTCCTGTTTCCCTAACTGGTGACCCTTTTTCTAATCATCTTTGTGCTCACAACCATATCCTAACTTTTACACTGTATCTACACAAACAGCAAAGATGAAAACATTTATTCTGTGTATTTTTTAATACAAATATGCCTTTTTTTCTTGAACTCTTGTTGAAATTGGTACACATTTCAGAGAGCTACCTTGTTAGACAACAAAGACAAAATGAAAAGGTAACCCAAGAGGTTGGCATAAGGGCAGAGGATGGACACCTGAGTCATCAGTCCTACTTTGCCAACAAAAGGTAAATTCTAAGCAATGTAGGCCCTAGAAAAGTTACCGAAAGACCCTCTTGACCATTGTCTATTAGAGTAGTCAGAACATCTGAAGATGCTGTGCTTCCAGTGTGAAAGTTTTAGAAGTCAAATTGTAAGAATGGATGCCTGTCTTCTGGCAATTTTTCAAGGATGAGGAATGAAACTACAATAGTGATCTGCCTGAAAATCTGCCATTATGGTGAGTGGCTCACAGCATTGTACTTTATTACAAATTCAGCTTTGGTTGACTGCCTTTCTGCTTACTGATTAAATTGTCTCTGTAACACAGCTGTTTTAGCTTCATACTTTAGAATATGTGCATTATTTTTGTTATCCATTATTTCGGTTCATGGTTTCATACTAGGCTAAAGACCCCAAGGACCTTTTTAAACCTAGCTGTGCATCCCAAGTCTCTTGACAAGTTCTGGTGTAAGATTAAACATTTACAAGTAGGGGCCTGGGAGAGGAACCATCTACAGGCTGCCTGTGTCCATTAGAGACATAGGTGCCAATCCAGGGATGAGTTTCCTGTCCCCTATCCAATTGTTCAATTACACGTGAATTGGGTCAGAGAGGAACTCTGCCTCACATTGATGGGGAGCCTGTTCCAGAGAAGGGGTAGTGCCTGGGATACATATCTGTTTGCACAGCAGGTCTTATCTGTATCACAGGCAAGGTTTAAGTCTTTAGAGTGGAATTCTGTTAGTATTGTTTGTTGTGCAGACATGCAGGGGGTCTATCAGAGTGGTGGGGTCTGACAATGCCTTGTATGCTAGGCATAGATCTCTCCTCATCAGCCTGTAGGAGACGGAGTACGTGGATAGGGCCTTAAGGTGCTCTGCATAGGGCATGTTGCTTACACCCTGTATTTTAGTGAGCAACCTCTGTGGCTGTTTCAGTTGTTGGATATGCCTGGTTAGGTACATTTCAAAGTGGGCATTGTACTCGGTGTTAAGTCCGATGAACTGCCAAATACAGTGGAACAATTATTTCCTTAGACCTTGATGCCATACCTTTGTTTATAAATCGCACAACACAGAATGAGTCACTAGTAGACACATGATGATCAAAGGCTAGATTACTGTCTGTGTCCCCCAGTGTCCCTAACTACTGGGTTACCTCTTTGGAGTATGTTGTCATTATGATGGTTACCAAGGATGGATGACTTCCCGAAGGATACTGTTATGCATTTCTTGGCATTTAGCTTTAGTCTATGGCTCTGACACCAGTTGTTTGTCTGTGTCAGTGGAGAATGTTTGTGTCTGCAGATTTAGTCAGTCAGAGGCCATTGACTTCAGAGAAGTCAATGCCAAAAGGGAGTGCTCCCAGGACCAATCCCTGATGGGCTCTGCTTGTGTCTGGCCTTTTTCTAGAGGTGGACTCTCCAATTTTAACTTCCTGTGTCCTGTCTGTCAACCTATGCATTGTTGTATATTTGCCTGAATCTTAACCAAAGACTACAGTGTTTGGTGTATAATCTTTAAAACATTGTTTTATGTTTATTTTGGAGATTTTTTGCCTGGATCCCACATGAAAGTGGAAACCTAACCTAGTAGAGTTGTCCTGGTTAACAAAATAAAAATAAATTCTTTCTTCACTTCTTTCCTAGTGACATCCTCATTCATTTATGTCCCCTCCCTGTCTCACTTCTTTTTTGTAAAACCTGAAGTCTCAGTCTCTCCATTTTCGTATTGATACCGCTTCTCTTCCCTAACTAACTCTGCTTCCTGCATTTTACCCCTCCTGTTTGTACCAGTTTTGCTGTTTACTTATTTTAGCTATCTTTTATATCCCTGCCCTAACCTTTCTTATCTCTGTGCCTTATTGTAAACTTATTTTGTAGAATCCCATGTGTTAATTTTAAGGATTCCTTGTCCATGGGGAAATGGTCATAATTGGACATCTTGACTGACTTCCACAACAAAGCGCATCTCTTCCCCAAACTCACAATGTCAGTGTAATGCCTGACTAAAAGAAAACACAAAGTACGTCATCTTCAATTTTTTTTTACAGTAAGAAATAATTGCAGACATTGAAAATATGTACAAGGGCTCTTGAAAAGTAGGTGCAGCCAGCAAAAAAAATGGGCATCTAATTAACATAAAAGGTAAATACCAGGTAGCACATAACTCTTCCTTTGTCCAGTAGTAATGTGTAGTACTATCCAAGCACATATTTGAAAATGGAGAGTATCATAAATGATGGACAAATATAAGCACATTATGAAAAAGACAGTGTAAAATCTGTAGACTTTAATAAACTGTATTGCAAAATGCTACCATACAATATCATTTAATTTTGCTTCTGAAAAAGACATATGTAAGATTTGTATTCTTTACGTTATTGGCGCCGCTAATATGTTGGTAATACAGTGTGGTATTCTGTGTACCAGGCAGCTTCAGTAAATCAAGCCTGAAAATAGGGGCATACTGCCAAAAAATAGGTACATGTGCAGTGGTAATTCAGGCCTAAAAGTGGGTACTTTCCTCTAAAATAGGTACATTTAAGAGGTTTGAATGATCAGTTATCGGTGCGTTTGGCCCTTCCAGTCAGTTTTGAGAGAAAAGTTGGCACCCAGTTTGCAAATCCTTTTCTGTAATGATTTACTGTATTTTGACCTTATTGTACTTTTAGCTTTAAGATGAGTTTACTTTGGTGGAGATTTTTTATTAATTTCTAGGATGTCTTCGGAAAAAATGAATTCTGCATAAGGTCTACCATCTGCATTGTCTTTTTTTGTATGGGAGGGAAAAAAGTTTTTCTGTTGAGTACTGCAGCACACCTTATAAGACCTCCCTGTGCAGGGCTTGCAAATTTTAAACCCTTCTTAAAGCTGGAAAAAGTCCATGGCATAGGACATGGGGCATCCCCTCGCCAAGTGATCCTTGACCAATTTGCCTTTGTACCAGAAAGAACTTCTGTCAAACAGTGAAGAGCTAGACGAATGGAGAAACCAAAAATGTTGGCATTCAAGGAACCATTACACTTGGTATTTGAGACTGTAGTCACCCTTTCAGTCTGTCAGAAGCATGTGTGTGCCAGCCACAATGAGACATTGTTTTATCCATATTCAGGCCCCCACCATCTCCTTCTACAGTTTCCTCATCTAGTGTACTGCCTCCGGGGGCAGACAGTGGGATCACGTAATTTACTGTCAACCACGCCACAGGAGAAGTTGTTTTATATGTAGGCTAAATGCCCGTTTCCAAGTGCAAGAGATCGACATTTGCTAAATTCACTTTCGGTACCAATCATAATAGTCTTTTTTTAAAAGTTGTTTTGAATGTACTGATCCACAGTGCCCCAACTTTACCATTTATACCACCAACCTGGTTAACAAGTTGGTTCCATGTGAAGCAGAGTTCCTCGCTAACCCAATTGAAATGCAACCTGGACAACTGGATGAGGAGCAGGAAAGTCATCCCTGGTTTGGCACATATGTCTGTAATGGACAGAGGCAACCAGTAAGTGGTTCATCTCCCAGGTCTAGCTTATAAATGTTTCATCTCCCAAGCTCCTGCTTACACTTATCAAGGTATCAGAACTTGTCAGGGATGTGGGATGCATAGCTAGGCTTAAAAATGTCATTGTGCTCCGTTAGCCTGGTAAACACCTATGAATGAATGAAACAAATTCAAGATCAGAAAAAGCTAAGTGTTTTTTATTGTCTTAGAGATGGATGTTTGAAGATCAGACACTACATGTGGAAGTGCCTACCCCGCTACTGCCTTTTTGGCTGCAAGAGGCGCACAGGAGAATATATATCAATATAGAACAGAATCACTCCACAGGTATTTTTTGCCCTCATTCTCAGGAATGTCACTGCAAGCAAAGGAGCTGGGATTTCTTTTACCCAGATGTGTTAGATTCAGACTTGAGAGGATTTAGTGTATTCAACATAGCTTTCCTTTCCCATGGGGCATGACACTGATGATGGGAAAGACATCTTATAGGGCTCCACTCCTTTCCCCCACCCAACCATGTGTGTAATATTAAACAAAGTCTTGAACCTGATGAGAAAGCAGATGTTCTTCGTGTTTCACTGTTGCAGTCATTACATTTGGGGTAATCTGCTGGCAGGTTGCCCTCAGTCAGCCTGATTAACAAAGTCTTGGGTCCTTCATTGGTTGCTGTCCCTTCTTCCATGACGTCAGGTTGTCAGGGTTATAAAACATGCATCCAACGCCATTTTCACCAGTCTTTCTTGCTGCGTGATGCCCGAAGCAGTAGCAGTTCGCAAGTGCCGGTCGGACGACTCCTGACATTTTCATTTTTGAGTTTCAGAACCGAAGTCTTCAACCTAAAGCGAAGTACCCTGTTGGGGAAACTTTTTCTTGCTTCTTACCGATGTCAGTAAAAGTTAATAATTGTATTACTTGTGGGAAGCAAATACCTCGTAAGGATTTTCATTTGTACTGTATTCATTGCCTAGGCCCTGACCACAGCATGCCTTGATGTCGGTTTTGTGCTAAATTTAACCAATGCACTATTAAGCGTCAGTATATTTTTGCATCTAAATATTTTGGCTCAAGATTTAACTATCCAGAAATTTTGTCGGTTAGCAATCCGTCTACCGGAATTCACAAAAAACGCAAAGAAAAAGAGACAGACTGAGGTCCAAAACCGACGATGAAGTTTATCCTAAGCCAGTCGCCAGTTCGCCTGTACTCAGTGAGGCGCTTTCGCAGCCCCTGATACCCACTACGTTTGATTCACAGGCCTCTACTGAGACTCATTCGAAGTCCGGTATGCTGCGCGACACTTTAAGTATTGTTGAACCCGCGGATGTCTCTACCTTAGATGGGTCTGGAGCCGCTGAGCAGGCACCGACTTCTGAGAGTGTTTTCAGGCCTAAAGATTTGTATATTAAACCAACGCCATCTTCAAAACCAAGGCCAAAATCAACTTCTATGTCTAAAACGAACGACGCTTGGGCCACGTGCATAGGCCACTATGCCTAAAAAACAAATGATCAAAATGGCTGAGGATTTAATTACCTAGATCAGGGGTTCCCAGCCCCCTCCTGCTAAGAGGCCTAGGCAGGGCACTGATTATGAATCTTCAGATCAGGTTTCCATTTCTTCTGATTCCTGTTCTGATCAGGAATTATCTATTCCACCTTATGAGGACTCTGATACAGAAGAATCCATCCCTTCTGCTTCTCCTTCCTGAGGATTTTTCTTTTGGAGAAACTTTGCATACCTTAAGGGAACATTTTCGTTGGAGAGTCAGGATTTTTCAGAATCCAAAAAGAGGCTTAGGGATTTCCTTCTTCCTCAGCATAGGCCTTTGGCTGTACCTCCTGTTCTAGACATTGTTGATGATGTTTTCTCAGAATCCAGCATGGCTCTTGATTTCCCTGCCTCTGGCTCCTAGTAAGCCAGACTGATATTACAGGGTTCCTGACTCCCATAAATTCCTTTTTAAAAACCCTACTGCTGACCCTGAAACAATTTCTCAGGGCCCCAAGGGTGTTAAGGCTTCTACTGCTAAAAATCCTACCCCTTCTGATAAAGACTCCAGGGCGCTGGATAGATAGGGTAAAAAGGTTTACACAAAAGCAACCTTGGCAATCAGGGCTTTAAGCTGTCAATTTCATATGCTTAAATATCAGCAGCATGTCATGGGGTTACTTAACGGAAAATTATGTTGATTTCTGACTGTGTAGAAAATAGAGTTACAGGATTTATTGTATTCAGCTGAACAAGTTGGAAAGCATACTTTGCAATGTGGTTTTGATTCCTTGGAGACCTCTTGCAGGGCCGCTGTAACTGGATCTGTGATAAGAAGGCATGCTTGGCTCAAGGAGCAAAATCTGCCTGATCATGTTAAAGTAAAATTGCTGGATGCTCCTTTACAACAGGACAGTCTATTTGGTAATAAGGCAGAAGAAGTTTTGAAAAAGATGGAAGACAAAGCTAAATCTATGCAAACTGTAAAAGATTTTCCTACAAGTGCACTCACCCAGGATGTCCTTCAAGGATGCATCTGCAGTCCTTACATATGGGTTGTCCTGCCTCAGGCAGCCCTTCGGTCGGCCGGATTCCAAAGTCTGGGTCTGGCGTCGGCTGATGTCACCCTTTTCCCGACGTCACAGCGCTCGGGGTATAAAAGCGTCAGTCGACGCCATGTTCCCCAGTCTTTCTTGCCGCGAGGAGCCCGAAGCAGAAGCAGTTCGCAAGTGCCGGTCGGCCAGCTCCTGTGATTTCAGCTACCGAAGACTTCAAAAAAGCTAAGTACCCCATTGGGGACTCTTTCTTGCCTCAGCCGATGTCAGATCAAACGCTTAAAGTTAATAATTGTTTATCTTGTGGGAAACAAATACCTCATAAGGATTTCCACTCTTACTGCTTACCCTGCCTAGGCCCAGACCACAACGTCTCGGCCTGTTCAGCCTGTGCTTCCTTCAATAAACGCACTCTTAGGTGTCGGGCAGAGTTTGCAGAGGAATTTTTTGGGGACAATTTTTGTTATATCATGCCGTCGGAGCTTCCGACAGCACATTTACCCAAAAAACGAAAGGATAAGGACCAACACACACACGGTCCGCGGTTCCGGCCGACTCCATGCCTAGGCCTACCGCGAGTGTCCCGGTCTCTTCTGAAGCTGAATCTCTACCGCTTCAGACTGACGACACCGCACAACCGGTAACTTCGGTACCGGAGGCCATCCCTGAGTTGGTCATAGAATTTCCGTCTGAAACCGGTGCTTAGGAAATCTCCGACACCATTTCTGTGGATAAATCTACCCCAGCACGTGGGGCAGCCAGGCCTCCTGTATTCATGTCCATTAAGGCCTTTGCACGGGCTAAAGCTGCTAAACGGCCAAAATCTCTCCCTCCCAAGGCTATTCCTCAGGGATCCACTACCAGTTCACAAATCTTAACCTTGGCTGAGGACCTTATTTCCTTAATCAGGGGCTCTCAGCCACATCCAGACAGGGGCTCTCAGCCTCCTCCAGGCAAAAGGCCCAGGGTAGAGCAGACAGATCCCCAGTCTTCCGATGAGGCCTCAGATGAATCTGTCCTTTCGGACTACCAGGAGGAGGCCCTTCTGGCCTACGAGGATTCTGTTGCAGAGGAATCTATTCCCTCGACCTCCCCACCCGAAGAGTTTTCCTTTGGGGAGACCCTTCACACCATGAGAGAGCATTTCAAATGGCAAGGCCAGGAATTCTCTGACTCCAGAAAGAGGTTAAGGACCTTTTTACATTTACCTCAGCATAGACCTGTGGCTATTCCTCCTGTTTTGAATGTTATAGAGGATGTGTACTCTGAGTCTAGTACTTCCCCTGACTCCCTTCCTCCGGCCCCTCTCAAACCTGACAGGTACTACAGGGTCCAGGACTCACATCTATACCTTTACAAGGGCCACTCTGCTGACCCAGAAACCATTTCCCAGGGCCCTAAAGGGGTTACAGCTACCACTGCCAAGAACCCACTTCCTTCTGAAAGGGAATCCAGGGCTTTAGAGAGATGGGGTAAAAAAGTGTATACTTCTTCCACTCTTTCTATGAGAGCATTAAATTGTCAATTCCATATGATACAGTATCAAGCGTATCTGTTAGATGAATTGCATAAAAAACTATCCTCTCCTGAACCCCTTGACCGCAAGGCCCTTCAGGATCTGGTGCATAACTCTCAACAGGTTAGCAACCATTTCTTACAGTGTGGTTATGATGCATTGGAAGCTTCATGTAGGTCAGCAATGACAGGTGCAGTTATACGTAGACATGCTTGGCTGAAGGAACAAACACTGCCAGATCATGTTAAAGCAAAGCTTCTGGATGCACCACTGGAAAAACAAAAGTTATTTGGTTCCATGGCTCGAGGTCTTAAAGAAATTTGAAGAAAAGGCTAAATCAGTTCAAACAGTCAAAGATTTTCTCCAGGTCCAACCACCTAGATTCAGCAGAAATTGGCCTTCTAAGATTTGGTCTTTTCCGGACACAGACAGATTTCAAAGAGGGAAAAACAGACGTGGCAGAGGTAGAGGGCAAGCTCGAGGCTCCTACAGAGGACGTCATTGGCAGCCTCCTACCCAGAGAGGTAGTGCAGGACCTACATCTACTGCACAAGGACAAACTCAATGACTTGGCTTTGACTCCGCCAACCAGGGCTCAATTGGAAGCACCTTTGGGCGGAAAGCTATCTTTATTCTCAGAAATTTGGCACAGTATTACAAAGGACAAATGGATACTGCAAATACTAGACAAAGGATACAGATTCCATTTTCATACATTACCAAGAAGACAAGGCATGCCAAACCTGCCACCAAATCAAAGGGCAGAGGCTTTCAAGCAGATTTCCAAACTACTACAAATGAAGGCAATAGAAAAGGTTCCTTTCACAGAGCAAGGCCAAGGCTTTTATTCCAGACTATTCCTTGTTCCAAGAAAAGAAAAGCAATGGAGGCCTATTCTAGACTTGTCCGCACTGAATACTTATCTCATTGTGCCAAAATTCAAAATGCTGACCTTACAGCAGCTCCTTCCCATGCTGGGCAAGGGGTCCTGGCTGGTAACTCTAGACCTCAAGGAGGCATACCTGCATGTCCCTATCAGACAAAGTTGCAGAAGACACCACAGATTTCTTGCAGGTTCAGAACATTATCAATTCTCAGCATTGCCCTTTGGCTTATCTACTGTGCCCAGAGTATTCACGAAATGCCTGGCATCAGTAATTGCACATTGCAGACTTCAGGGGATTCAAATTTACCCATACCTGGACGACTGCCTTATACAAGCGGACAGCCAACAAACATTGTTAAAACACTTGAGCTATGCCATCCGCCTTCTACAGGCCTTGGGATACACAGTCAACTATCAGAAATCAAGACTTGTTCCATCCCAAAGAATAATTTTCTGGGTGCAAAGCTGGATACAAACACCCAAATGGCTTTTCTCACAGAAGAAAAACAAGAACTACTACTGGATTATTTCAAAAATCTGACAACACAAACCCAGCTGACTGCAAGGAAAATCCTGCAGGCCCTGGGTTTCATGGCATCTTGCATTCTGCTGATTCCACAGGCAAGACTGCATATGAGGAAACTGCAATGGTACCTAAGGAGTCTATGGTCTCAACACAGTCACAGCCTAGAAGCCTTGATCCCCCTGATTCCGTGCCTTCAAAAGGAATTTCTGTGGTGGGCACAAGCAAGTCAGTCAAACATGGGCCTACCTTTCAGCAAGCCTCATATCAGCCAAACCATCACAACGGATGCCTCAGACCATGGATGGGGAGCGCACATGAAGGGCAGATGTATTCAGGGCAGTGGACTCAAAAGGAATTGTGCCTGCACATCAACCAAAAGGAAATGCTGGCAGTGATACATTCAATCGAGGCCTTCAAACATTTCCTGCATCAAGGTCACCTGTTAATAAAGACAGACAATACCACAGTTATGTGGTACATAAACAAGCAAGGAGGTACCCATTCCTACCCTCTTTGCAGGCTGGCAATGAATCTTTGGGAACTTTCCCTAAAACGCAATATACAACTGCATTCCCAGTTCGTACCAGGAAAGGAAAATGTACTGGCGGACAGCCTAAGCAGAAACACCATGGATCCAAACGAATGGATGTTGCATCCAGACATTTTTCTTCAGATAACACAATCTTGGGGAAGGCCGGACATAGATCTTTTTGCCTCCCCCCACAGCCATCACCTGAAGAAATTCTGCACAAGGACATACCATCCCCAAGCATGGAAGGTGGACGCCCTATCCTTCAGCTGGAATGCTCTAACAGTATATGCATTCCCACCTCTTCCGTTAATGAACAAAGTCTTACTGAAGATCAGGACAGAACAACCAAAAGTGATTCTGATAGCTCCGGACTGGCCAAGACAACACTGGTACCCACTGTTAAAAAGCATGGCACGCACGAACCCGTGGCCCCTGCCACAATGGCCACTTCTTCTGACACAGCACAACTACAAAACTCTGCACTCCAGCCTGAAAACCTTGCAACTGACAGCCTGGAAAATACCTTGACTCCTCCCCAGGATAAACTATCCAAGAGGGTAAAGGATATCATCATGGAAGCTCGGCGGCCTTCCACAAGAAAAGCATATTCAGCAAAATGGAAAAGATTTCGAACCTGGAGCACCGCACAGGGTCAGGATCCGACAGTGATGAGGATCCCACATATCCTTGAATACTTGGCTGAAATGCTCCATAATGGCCTTTCTTACTCATCCATAAAAATCCATGCTTCAGCTATTTCAGCAGAGTACAACACTGATCCACCTGTATTTTCTCATCCTCTGCTAAGGCAGTTTCTAAGAGGGATAAAAAACATCAACCCTCCAAGGACTCCACCAAGTGCCTACATGGGACCTTAACTTCATGTTGGAAAAATTAACGCTACCCTCATTTGAACCAGCAGCATCTACAGAACTACAATTCCTATCTTGGAAGACTGCCTTCCTTCTGGCCATAACCTCAGCAAGAAGAGTATCTGAGTTGCAGGCCCTTATGGCAGTACAACCATTTCTCATTTTCCATAAGGACAGAGTCTCTTTGAGAACCAATCCCTCATTCATGCCAAAGGTGGTATCCAGGGTCTCACTGAACCAAGCTATCCACCTGCCTACTTTCTTTCCAAATCCACAAAATAAAGGAGAGAAACTTCTGCATACCCTGGACATTCACAGACAGTTGTGCTACTACTTGGACAGAACTAAGGCTTACAGAAAAACTGACCAACTGTTTGTAGCATACGCTGCTGGTGTAAAAGGAAGAGCAATTTCCAAACAAACAGTTTCAAAATGGATAGGAAATTGCATTCGATTCTGTTACTCTTTTCATGGAAAAGCTGTGCCAGCTACCATCAGACCTCATTCCACCAGAGCAACAGCCACCTCCACAGCCTTCTTAAGAGGGGTGGCTACAAAGGACATTTTAGAAGCTGCTACATGGAGCTCTATGCATATATTTTCCAAGCATTACAACCTGCCTTTATATTCCAGATCCAGAGCAGGCTTTGCTACTGCAGTCCTGCAGGGCATGTTAGGTCCTACCACCCCCAGCTTGGCTATGGTATTCTACCCATATGTAAGGACTGCAGATGCATCCTTGAAGGACATAGTACAGTTTTGTACCTACCATAAATGTAGATGTCCGATAGGTATGCATCTGCAGTCAGGTTTTCCCTCCCTCCTACCCCTCTGTGTTATTCTTTGGGTACCTACCGCTCCTTTTAGCTAGCTGGGGTTATCTTTTATGGTGTATTTGTTATTTATTGGTTTGCATGATTGGAATTTAATCATTTCTCCAAAAGTTAGCCTTCTTTAGAGGGCACCTGGCATCTGGGGCAAGAAAAACTGAGGAACATGGCGTCGACTGACGCTTTTATACCCCAAGCGCTGTGACGTCGGAAAAAGGGCGACATCAGCCGACGCTGGACCCAGACTTTGGAATCCGGCCGACCGAAGGGCTGCCTGAGGCAGGACAACCCATATGTAAGGACTGCAGATGCATACCTATCGGACATCTACATTTATGGCAGGTACAAAACTGTACTTTCAGTAGGCACTGACCTACTAAAAATTGGTCCTTTCCAGTACCCACCAGAGCCGCTCAGGTCAAACCCAGACACACCAAAGGCTCCAGGTTTCTGTCACAAGGGACTTGCAGAACAAAACAGTGGGGGGCCTCCACCTCCAAATCTGGAAGTAGCAAGGCACCTCCCTACGGTAAACAGTCTCAATGACTTTCCTCTGCCATTTCCAAGCACTTATCTTTTGGCAGCCCCTTTGGGGGTAAAACTAGCACTCCAGGCACAAAATTGGCATCTAATTACCCAGGACAAGTGGGTTTTAAATATAGTATCCCAGGGATACAGATTTCATTTCCACACGTTGCCAATCCCAAACAGATGGCCAGATCTGCCTCCAAATCAGTGGGCAGAGGCCCAGAAAGAAGTTATGTCCCTCATGAATATGGGGGCTATTCAACCAGTACCAGAAAAGGAAAAGGGACAAGGTTTTTATTCAAGACTTTTCCTGGTACCCAGAAAAGACAAATCATTGTGTCCAATTCTGGACTTTATCCATTCTAAATACATTCCTGGACATTCCAAAATTCAAGATGCTGACTCTACAACAGTTACTGCCTATGCTAGGCAAGGATGCCTGGTTGGTAACTCTAAACTTAAAAGAGGTTTACCTGCATATCCCAATCAGGGAATTTTGCAGAAGATACCTCTACTTCAAAGCAGGCTATTTGCATTACCAGTTCTCTGCACTGCCCTTTGGCTTATCTACTGCGCCCAGGGTCTACACAAAGTGCCTGGCACCAGTAATTGCATTTTGCAGACAAAGAAACATTCAAATTTATCCTTATCTGGACGATTTTCTAATTCAGGCAGAAAACAAGGACACTCTTCTACAGCATCTGGCATTTGTAACAAGGCTTCTAACTTGCCTAGGGTACACCATAAATGAAAAGAAATCACAGCTGGTGCCCTCTCAAATAATTACATTCCTGGGTGCAAGCTTGAATACAACTGCCCAGGTGACTTGCCTCACGCCAGAAAAACAAATCCAATTGATGACTTACTTCAAACAAGTGGCCACAAAAACCCAGTTATCTGCAAGACAGATTCTGCAGGCCTTGGGGTTCATGGCTTCCTGCATTCTTCTAATTCCATATGCAAGACTGCATATGAAGAAACTTCAGTGGTATCTAAAAAGCTTATGGAGTCAACATTGTCACAGTCTGGAAACAATGATTCCTATCATTCCTTGCCTGCAGCAAGAGTTCATATGGTGGGCAGAGGCCTGTCACCAAAACAAGGGACTGTCATTCATTCCACTCCCTGCCACCCAAACCCTGACTACAGACGCATCAGACTATGCTTGGGGGGGGCGCATCTGGCAGGGAGATGCATTCAGGGTGAATGGAGCCCAAATTAAATGCACCTGCATATCAACCAGAAAGAGATGCTAGCTGTACAGAATGCTGTGACAGCTTTCAAGGACTTTCTTCATCCAGGACAACTACTGATAAAGACGGACAACATCACAGTCATGTGGTACATAAACAAGCAGGGGGGTATCCATTCCTACCCCCTTTGCAGACTAGCCATGGCTTTGTGAAACACAGCCTTGACTTACAAGCTCACTTCCTGCCAGGAAAGCAAAATACTCTGGCAGACGAACTAAGCAGAAATCTTATGGACCCACACGAATGGAAACTGGATCCACAAATCTTCAGCATGTTGACACGCAAATGGGGGTGCCCAGACATAGTTTTGGGGTGAGGCAAAAAGATCCATCAGTTGGACAAATTCTGCGCAAGAATCCATCACAAAAAAGCTTGGAAAGTGGATGCTCTGTCCTTCAGATGGAAAGACCTATCAGTCTATGCCTTTCCCCGTCTGCCTTTGCTCTCCAAAGTATTACTAAAAGTCAGACAGGAAAAAACAAAAATTATTCTGATTGCTCCAGACTGGCCTCGCCAACACTGGTACCCACTCCTACGCAATATGTCACACCTTCCTCCGTGGTACCTGCCTCAGACACCTTATCTACTGTCTCAGCAGAACTATCAAATTCTACACACTCTGCTCCAAACTCTGAATCCTGCAGCATGGCTAATCAACTAATTTCACCAGTTACATCTCTCAGCAAACCTGTGATGGATGTCATTTTGAAGGCTAGAAGGCCTAGTACTAGAAAAATATTATGCTGATAAATTGAAAAGATTCTGTGCCTGGAATCAGGCACAAGGAACAAGCACAGCAATGCCCAATATTCCTCAGATTCTGCAATATTTAACTGAGATTCTTCACAAGGGCCTGTCTTTTTCTTCCATAAAAATCCATGCCTCTGCCATTTCACCTCATTACAACACAGAGCCTCCCCTCTTTTCTCATCCTTTGCTAAAGCAGTGTCTCAGAAGGGCCAAAAATTTAAGACCTCCCAGGAGAGCACCAACTCCTGCATGGGACCTAAATTTTGTGTTGGAAAAGCTCACCCTACCTCCTTTTGAGCCAGCTGCTACTGCAGACATTAAATTTATCTCTTGGAAGACAGCTTTTCTTTTAGCAGTCACTTCAGCTAGAAGGATTTCAGAACTACAGGCTCTCATGGCAGTGGAGCCTATTATTATTTTGTACCCGGACAGGGTAGCGCTCAGTACCATTCCATCCTTTATGCCTAAAGTGGTAGCTAGTGTGGCTCTTAATCAGACCATTCATCTGCCAACTTTTTTCCCAAATCCATAGAACAAGGGGGAGTGGATTCTGCATTCATTGGATGTACACAGGCAACTGAGATTCTACTTGAACAGGACAAAATCTCTAAGAAAATCTAAGCAACTACTGGTGGCATTTGCTGCAGGTGCAGAGGGAAAGGCTATTTCAAAGCAGACTATTTCAGAATGGATAAGCCACTATATTCATTTCTGCTACATGCATAATGGTAAACCTGTCCCCAAGGGGATCAGATCCCATTCCACCAGGGCTGCATCTACTTCTGCAGCCTGTCTCAGAGGGGTTCCTACCAGAGACATTCTAGAAGCTGCTACCTGGAGCTCAGTTCATACGTTCACCAAGCATTACCATTTACCTCTCTTCTCTAAATCCAGAGCAAGCTTTGCCACTGCTGTCCTGTAGGGCCTTATAGCTGCTCCTAATGCTGTATAATTCCATTCTCCCAACCATAGCTTTGGGATTCTACCCAAATGTAATGACTGCAACAGTGAAACACGAAGAACATAGTACAGTTGTGTACACTTACCATAAATGTAAATGTTCGAGTGTATTCACTGCTGCAGTCCTGGTTACCCACCCACCAGCCCCCTACTTTTCTCTTTTTATATCTCTTCTTTCGGTTACTTTGCTCAAAAGTCTTTGTTGTATTTGCTTTTATCTTGAGGTATATTTTTTTGTGTTAGAAATTACATGCATATATAAATATATAGTTTGCTCCCCATTTGAGGGGCACCTAACATCTGGGGCAAGAAAAACTGATGAAAATGGTGTTGGCTGCATGTTTTATACCCCTGATGACCTGATGTCATGGAAGAAGGGACAGCAACCGATGCAGGACCCAAGACTTTGTTAATCAGGCTGACTGAGGGCAACCTGCCAGCAGATTATCCCAAATGTAATGACTGCAACAGTGAATACACTCAAGCATCTACATTTATGGTAAGTGTACACAACTGTTCTTTCAGGTGAATCCCAAACAGGGGGGGTCTCAAATAATCCTAAACGGTAAATGGATCTCTTGGGCACAGGAAAACCAAGGCCTGTGATGGTTCCTTCAGTATTTGAAGGTATCTTTTTAAGCACATCCTTCAAACCTTGCTCTCAGCTACCCATTCCAGACAGATTCTACCGGGTCCTGGACTGTTGCAGGTAAATGTATAAAATGTTGTAGCAAACGTAGCAGTAGTATACAGCTTTAGTCTTGGATGCACTAGGGGTTCCAGAGTGGTTCTAGGAGTTGCTACTTATCTCTGAAAAGGAAAGCAGAGTACTATATCTTTCTGGCAAAACAAAGCTTCACGGTTTCCACTCGGGCCTTTAGAACCATTAATTACCACACACCCATAATTAAATACCAGGGAGAATCCGCGGGTAAATGGAGGATATGGCTAATGCAGTTTTTGATGAAGCTGTAAGAGACAGAATGACTAAAATTATTAAACTGACTCCTTTTAAGGCTGTAAGACATGCAGATAACTGTGGGTATTTTGCCTTTAATGTCTGTAATTAGGGGGCAGCCACGGTCAAGGCTGTGCAGTGGTATGTCTGGCTGGCGTAGGATATTAAAAGGAAGATACTGGATGCTGTCTTGGGCAAAGAGCAACTTTTTGGGCCCACTTTACAAAAAAATGTTTAAAAATGTTATGAAAAGAGGAAATGCTTTTAGCCTGGGAAAATAACTATTTCACCCCACCCATCCATGCATAGGTATATCAGGAGCTTCTCAACTAAACAATGGCTCTTTTACCCCTGCGTAGTCAAAGGAAGAGCATTTTAAACACAAAAGCAGCATTTAAGATGAACCAGTCTTGGAGCAGGTAGAGGCCAAGGCAAGCAGCAAGACTAAGCAGTGGCCCTTTTTTATCACAAGCAATCAAAGGCAGAGCATTTTAAGCAAGCAAAAAATATTTTAAGAGGAAGATTTGTCTGAGAGGAGGCAGAGCTGAAGCAGAGGACAGGAGGTAGATCTCCTCCCCGCTAGTGAAACAGACAGTCTGTATTGACTACAATTCCATCTTTAGCTCCTAGGAGGAAGGCTTACTCTTTTCAAGAAAGACTGCAGAAAAATGGGTGAAAGGGATAATTGCCATAAGTACAAAAGAGATTTCAAAATCTTTCTTGTCTTTATAGGGTTGCATCCTATTTCTATCCCAGCCAGGGAGAGAAAGCACAACACCTTTCTTGTGCCCAATAAAAAGGTTTGTTGCCTGAGAGGGACAAGGAAACATATTCTACTGTAGTGTTCATGCCAAAGATTACTCTTGGATGCCATTCCTGTTCATATCCAGACCAAACAGATTACTAAAAATAAGATTCAGAATGTCCACCTTAAAACTCCATCTGTTCTGTTTTTGCTTGGTATAGTAATGGGCATCCTGGATATGAGAGATGCCCACCTGCATGATGTTCCTCGTGTTTCACTGTTGCAGTCATCACACTTGGGTTATCTGCCTGCAGGTAGCCCTCAGTCGGCCCGAATACCAGAGTCCTGGGATTTCTGTGTCTGATGCTGGCGTTTCTTCCATGACGTCAGGTCGTCAGGGGTATAAAACATGCAGCCGACACCATTACGTCAGCTTTTCTTGCTGAGCGGAGCCCAAAGCAGAAACAGTTGGCAAGTGCTGGTCGGCCGCCTCCTGAAATTTTCGTTTTTAGAGTTTCAGACCTGAAGTCTTCTAAAAGATAAGTACCCTGTTGGGGATCCTTTTTTTTTGCTCTAACCGATGTCAGAAAAAATTAATAATTGTCTTGCCTGTGGAAAGCAAATACCTCACAGAGATTTTCATTCTTACTGCGTCACCTGTTTAGGCCCAGACCACAACGTTCCTTGCTGTCGGTTTTGTGCCCTGTTCAATGCCCGAACTATTTGTCTGTTTTTTTTTTTGTTGCTAAATTCTTTCGCTCTTGTTCTCCGTATTCCAAAATGGCTTCAATAAGCCGTCCGACTACCGAAAAAAAAGTAAGGATAAAGACAGAGACAGACTGCATAGGTCCAAAACTGCCGACGACGCTTCTGTTAAGCTAGTCGCCAGTCCGCCGGTACACGGGCGCTTTCGCAGCCCCTGATACCCGCTTTTACAGATTCACAGGCCTCTACTGAAACCCATTCGGAGTCCGGTATGCCGCGAGATGCATCTTCGACTATGGAACCTGCAGATGTCTCTACCTTGGATGGGTCCAGAGCCGCTGTGCAGGCACCGGCTCTTGAGGGTCTATTCAGGTCTTCTGATGTTCATATTAAACCGACTACTTCAGTTCAAACCAAAAATACTGAATTTCTCAGGCCCAGAGTTCGCACTACACCTAGGAAACAGACAACCAAAGTGCATTCTCAGGGCCCCATGCCACAGAAACAAATGCTTAGAATGGCTGAAGACCTTATTACCTTAATTAGGGGAAGCCAGCCTTCCCCCTCTAAAAGACCAATAACTGATTTTCCTTCTGATTCTTGAGATCATGAGTCCAATGACTCTGACCCTTCTGATTACCAGGGCATATGTTTATCAACTTATAAGGATTCTGATGCAGAGGATTCCATTCCCTCTGCTTCCCCACCAGAGGGTTTTTCTTTCAGTGAAATCCTGCATACCCTCAGAGAGAACTTCCGCTGGGAGTGCCAGGACTACCCACAATCCAAAAAGAGACTCAGGGAATTTGTAAACTTGCCTCAGCACAGGCCTCTAGCTATCCCTCCTGTTCTGGAAATTGTAGATGTCTTCATGGCATCCAGTCTTACCCCTGATACTTTGCCACCAGCTCCCAGGAAACCTGACAGGTACTACAGAGAGTACCTGACTCTTACAAATTCCTATTTAAAAATCCTACTGTGGATCCAGAGACCATTTTCCGGGAACCTAAAGGCATTAAGGCTGCTACAGCTACAGCCAAAAACCCTACCCCTTCGGACAGGGATTCTAGGACTTTGTACAGATGAGGTAAGAAGGTATACATCTCTGCTACTCTTGCCATCAGGGCTTAAAATTGCCAGTTTCACATGTTAAAGTATCAGCAACATATTATGGAACTAATTAAAGAAAAAATAATGCTGATTCCTGATTGTGCAGAACATAAATATTTACAAGAGTTAATGCATTCTGCTAACCAAGTTGGAAAACATACTTTGCAATGTGGTTTTGATGCCTTAGAAGCATCTTGCATGGCTGCTGTCACTGGGTCTGTTCTTAGAAGGCATGCTTGACTTAAGGAACAAATCTTGCCAGACCAGGTCAAAGCAAAATTACTAGATGCTCCATTAAACCAAGAATGTCTGTTTGGCACTAAAGCAGAAGTCCTCAAAAAGATGGAGGAAAAAGCTAAATCTATGCAAACTGTTAAAGATTTCCTACAGGTACAGCCACCTAGATTCAGTAGGCATTGGCCTTCTAAAAACTGGTCTTTCCCAGTCCCTCCCAGACCTTCTCAGTCCAAACCCAGGGGCAGCAGACCACTAAGACTACAGTCTCAGGGTATGCATGGTCTAAACAATGGAGTGCTCCCACCTCAAAATCAGAGAGTAGTAAGCCACCATCCTATGGAAAAAGTTCACAATGACTTGTCCTTCACCCTTCCAAGCCTTGCCCAAGTACTTGCACCCTTAGAAGGAAAAGTAGCCCTGCACGAAAAAAAACTGGGAGTACATTACCTAGGACAGATGGGTCTTGAACATTCTATCCCAGGAATACAGATTCAACTTCCATTCACCGCCAACCCCAAGCGGATGGCCAGACACCCCCCCCCCCAAACTAGTGGGGAGAGGCCCAAAAGCAAGTACTTTCTCTTCTCAGAGTCAAGGCTATTCCATCTGTCCCAGCAGAGCAAAGGGGGGACAAGGTTTTTACTCCAGACTGTTTCTGGTACCCAGAAAAGAAAACTCTTGGCACCCTATCCTGGATCTGTTGATTCTCAACACCTTCCTGGTGGTTCCAAGATTCAAAATGCTTACACTCCAACAGCTGCTTCCTATGCTAGCCAAGGACTCCTGGCTAGCCATCCTAGACTTAAAAGAAGCTTATCTGCACATCCCCATAAGGGAACCTTGCTGGAAATATCTAAGTTTAAGAACAGGCTCTGTGTACTACCAGTTCTCTGCACTTCCCTTTGGCTTATCTACTGCACCCAGGGTATTCACAAAATGCCTAGCTCCAGCCATTGCGTATTGCAGGCAGAGAAAATTTCAAGTTTACCCATACTTTGACAATTGCCTGATTCAGGCGGACAGTCAGGACTTGCTACTTAAGCACCTGACATTTGTAAAGAGACTTTTAACTTCACTGGGGTATACCATCAATAAAAATAAATCACATCTGGTACCCAGGCAAGAGATTGTATTCCTGGGAGCAAGCTTGAACCCAACTTCCCAGATGGAATTCCTCACTCCAGAAAAATAGATTTATTTGACAAACTACTTCAATCTACTGGCCACCCAAACCCAGCTATCTGCAAGAAAAGTACTGCAAGTCCTAGGGTTCATGGCCTCTTGCATTCTACTAATTCCATATGCAAGACTGCATATGAGGAAACTTCAATGGTACTTAAAAAGTATCTGGTGTCAACATTCTCAGGACCTGGAAACCATGATTCCTATCTTTCCTTGCCTAAGGACAGAGTTCCTTTGCTGGGCAGAGGCCTGTTACCACAACAAGGGACTCCCTTTCACTCAACCCCCCGCCACCCAAACCCTAACAACAGATGCATCAGTCTATACATGGGGGGGGGCTCACATGACAGGAAAATACATTCAAGGCAAAGGAACCCAAAACAAATGCACCTGCATATCAATGAGAAAGAAATGTTAGCTGTACAGAATGCACTGCCAGCCTTCAAATACCTTATTCTTCCAGGGCAACTATTGATAAAGACAGCCAACACCACAGTTATGTGGTACATAAACAAGCAGGGGTGGACCCATTCCTACCCACTCTGCAGGTTAGCCATGGCTCTGTGGAACACAGCCTTGAGAAATCAGTTGCACCTGCCAGCTCAATTCCTGCCAGGCAAACTAAATTCACTGGCAGACGACTTAAGCAGAAATCTAATGTACCCGCACGAGTGGAAACTGGAACCCAAATCATTCAAGCTTTTGATCCACAGGTGGGGGGCACCAGAGGTGGACCTCTTTGCTTCCCTGCAGAACTGTCAAATGAGCAAATATTGCACCAGAACTCCCCACAGCCAAGCATGGGAGGTGGATGCACTGTCCTTTACATAAGAAAACCTCTCAATCTGTGCCTTTCCCCCTCTGCCCCTCCTCTCAAAGGTTCTACTAAAGATCAAACAGGACAAGCCAAGGACAATTCTGATTGCACCAGACTAGCCACGCCAGCACTGGTACTTACTTTGGCGCAGTCTGACAGTAGTGCCACCATGGCACCTGCCTCAGATCCCTTCCCTGCTGTCCCAGCAGGAGGGCCGGATTTTGCATCCTCAGCTGCAAACCCTGAACCTAGCAGCCTGGCTCATCCCCTGAACACGTCACCAGCAACCTTCAGTAAAGAGGTGCTGGGTGTCATTCTTCAGGCAAGGAGGCCTAGTACTAGGAAATCCTATTCAGAAAAGTGGAAAAGATACTGTTCTTGGAGCCAGTCTCAGGGAATGGACACAACCGTGCCCAACTTACCTCAGATCCTAAATTACCCAACAGAACTGCTCCACAAAGGCCTATCCTTCTCTTCAACTAAGATTCATGCCTCTGCCATCTCAGCTCATTACAATGCTGAGCCTCCCCTCTTCTCTCACCCTCTGGTCAAACAGTTCCTGAGAGGAGCCTGGGACCTTAACATTGTACTGGAGAATCTCACGCTCCCTCCCTTTGAACCTGCTGCTACAGCAGAGTTAAAATTCCTCTCTTGGAAAACAGCCTTACTTCTAGCCATCACTTCAGCAAGAAGAGTGTCTGAATTACAGGCCCTTTTGGCTGTGGAGCCCTTCATTATCTACCATGCGGACAGGGTTTCCCTCAGGACTAACCCCTCATTTATGCCCAAGATGGTATCTAGTGTGGCTTTAAACCAATCCATTCATTTGCCAACCTTTTTCCCTAATCCTCAGAATAAAGGGGAAAGGATCCTGCACTCCCTGGACATGCACAGACAGCTCAGATTCTACCTGGACAGGACTAAACCTTTCAGAAAATATGACCAGCTGCTAGTCAGCTTTGCTACAGGGGCAGAGGGCAAGGCCATTTCAAAGCAAACCATTTCTAAATGGATAGCACACTGCATCCATTTCTGCTACAAACACCATGAAAAACCTACTCCACAGGGGATCAGAACTCATTTCACTAGGGCTAACTCAACCTCTACAACATTTCTCAGGGGAGTCCCTACCAGGGACATCCTGGAAGCTGCAACCTGGAGTTCTGTACACACCTTCTCCAAGCATTACCACTTGCCCATCTTTTCTAAATCCAGAGCTGGATTTGCCACAGCAGTCTTACAAGGCTGGCTAGCCAGCCCTAATGCTTCCTGATTGCCTCCACCCTTCCTTAGCTTTGGGAATCATCCCAAGTGTGATGACTGCAACAGTGAAACACGAAGAACATAGTGCAGTTGTGTACACTTACCATAAATGTAGATGTTCGAGTGTATTCACTGTTGCAGTCCTGGTTACCCTCCCTCCCAGCCCCCTGACTTTTCTATACTTTTTGCCTATCCTTTTTTTGGCCATATCTTATAACAATGGTATTTACTTTTTACTGGGGGTGTTTCACACCATGTAATTGCTTCCTGTTTTGGGGGCTCCTGACATTTGGGGCAAGAAAAACTGACGTAATGGTGTCTGCTACATGTTTTATACCCCTGACGACCTGACATCATGGAAGAAGTGACAGCATCCGACACAGAAATCCCAAGACTCTGGCATTCGGGCCGACTGAGGGCTACCTGCAGGCAGATAACCCAAGTGTGATGACTGCAACAGTGAATACACTCGAACATCTGCATTTATGGTAAGTGTACACAACTGTACTGTCCTCCGTGATCATCATTAATTCCTCCCCTTCTGACCAAGGCAGTAGCACTACCACTTTGTCTATTTGCCTTTTGGTCTTCCCTCTTTGCCCATAGTGTTCAGTATTCATTTATTGCAAGACCCTGAGGGAAGGTATACTTTTATCCATAAGAGAATTGGCTGATTCAAATACAGTCCTTAGAGCAGATACAGAGGAGTCTGCAGTACATCTTTCACTGCTTTTACTGCCTCAATAACCCTTGAAGACTTTCTTGAGGCATTGCTGGACACAGAGTTGTACTCAGGCTGCCCTTGTATTAGGAGAAGGTCTATTAGAGGCAATTTTTTACCCTCGTGAGCAAAAAGGTTTACATGTTAGCACTTAATTTTTTAAAAGTACTGGGCTACAATTCAGCCCAAGGCTTGATCATACCTTTCAACATCTTTGCACAGAATTTCTGGACAAAGCCAAAATTAATGGGTAATAACAGATTTTGCATTAACATATATTTTGTAAAGGGAATGAAGTCAGAAACTCAAACATATGTCATTATTTAGTAACTGTAGATGTCCTTCAAGGATGCATCTGCAGTCCTTACAAATGGGTTGTCCTGTCGTCAGGCAGCCCTTCGGTCGGCCGGATTCCAAAGTCTGGGTCTGGCCTCGGCTGGTGTCGCACTTCACCCGACATCATAGCTGCAGTTCTTCGGGTATAAAGGCATCAGCCGACGCCATTTTCCTCAGTCTTTCTTGCCGCGTGGCGCCCGAAGCAGAAGCTGTTCGCAAGTGCCGGTCGGTCAGATCCAGAGATTACTACTACCGAATACTACTTCGAAGACTTCTAAAAAGCTAAGTACCCCGTTGGGGACTCTTTCTTGCCTCAGCCGATGTCAGAAAAAGTGAATAACTGTTTAACTTGTGGGAAACAAATACCTCATAAAGATTTCCACTCTTACTGCTTACCTTGTTTAGGCCCAGACCACGACGTAGCAGCTTGTTTAGCCTGTGCTTCTTTCAACCGACGGACGCTTAGACGTCGGTCGGAGTTTGCTGAACAGTTTTTCGGCTCAGATTTTGCGTACATAATGCCGTCGGATCCTCCGACTTCTCAAGTTATTAAGAAACGCAAAGAAAAGGACCGACACTCGCGGTCCGCGGTTTCGGCCGAAACCGCGGTTAAGCAAACCGCGAGTGTCTCGGTTTCGGCCAAAACCGAGCAAACGGTTCTATCTTCAGCCGAATCCATGACTACTACCGAGGCCCCTTCTAACCTGGTTGAATCGGCCTCTGAAATTCAGCCTGCTACTGTGGTTTCACAAGAATTATCGGACACCATCCCTTTGGATGTTTCAACCCCTGCACGTGGTGCTGCTAGGCCGCCTGCAGCCATGTCCATAAAGGCCTTTGCCAGGGCTAAGGCAGCCAAAACTTCTAAATCTGTGCCTGTTAAGCCCCCCTCTCACAGGCCCAGTTCCAGTTCCCAAATGCTCACCTTGGCAGAGGATCTCATCTCTTTAATAAGGGGATCCCAATCTCATCCAGACAGGGCCTCTCAACCTCCTCCAGAAAAGAGACCTAGAGCAGAGCCCCCTGAGCCAGTGTCCTCAGATGATTCTTCTGATGATACAGACAATACAGACCATCCTGAGGCTCCTTTTTCTACTTATGAAGACTCCGATGCTGAGGAATCGATTCCTTCTGCCTCTCCACCAGAGGAATTTTCCTTTGGGGAAACCTTACATGCCATGAGAGAGCAATTCCAATGGCAGGGACAAGATTTCTCAGATTCAAGGAAAAGGCTTAGGACCTTTTTGCATTTACCCCAACATAGGCCTTTAGCTATACCTCCAGTTCTCCCTGTTGTAGATGATGCATTTAATGATGCTTGCACTGCTCCTGATACTTTGCCTCCAGCCCCTGCTAAGCCCGATAGGTTCTACAGGGTCCCGGACACACATCATCATTTATACAAGGCTCCTTTTGCAGATCCCGAGACTATCTCCCAGGGGCCTAAGGCAGTAGCCGACCTCAGTTAAAACCCTCTTCCTTCTGAAAGGGAATCCAGGTCCTTAGAGATGGGGTAAAAAAGTATACACCTCTGCTACTCTCTCAGCTAGGGCATTGAACTGTCAGTTTCGTATGATCCAATACCAGGAGTTTATGCTTGATCAGTTAACTAAGAAATTGTCCTCTGATGATACTTTAGATAAGAAATATGTTCTAGAAATGGTGCATAACATTCAGCAGGTTAGTAACATTCTTTAAAATGTGGCTATGATGCACTGGAGGCTTCCTTTAGATCAGCCATGACTGGCACAGTTATAAGAAGGCATGCATGGTTGAAAGAACAGGTCTTGCCGGATCATGTTAAAGCAAAACCATTAGATGCTCCTATGGATAAGGTCAGTTTATTTGGTTCTCCTGCTCAACAGGTACTGAAGAAAATGGAAGAGAAGGCAAAATCTGTACAAACAGTGAAAGATTTTTTTACAGGTTCAGCCTCCAAGGTTTAGCAGGAACTGGCCTTCCAAAAATTGGTCCTTTCCAGACTCCTCTAAAACTCAGAGAGGCAGGAATAGGCATTCAAGAGGCAGAAATCAATCCAGAGGAGGTGCCTACAGGGGACGTCAATGGCAAGGTAACAACAATCGAGGCACAGACACTACTACCACTGCAACAGGACAATCACAGTGACTTGGCTCTGACACTGCCTACCAGGGAACAAATAGCAGCACCCTTAGGCGGAAAGTTAGCCTTATTTTCAAAAAACTGGCACTACATCACAAGAGACAAGTGGATTTTGCAAACTATAGACCAAGGCTACAGGTTTCATTTCCATACTTTACCAGGAAAAAGAGGAATGCCAAACCTACCACCAAATCAAAAGACAGAAGCTCTAAATCAAATAGCTCAACTAGTAAAGATGAGAGCTGTGGAAAGGGTACCATCTATGGAACAAGGAAAGGGATTTTACTCCAGACTATTCCTGGTACCAAGAAAAGAGAAAAATTGGAGGCCTATTCTCGACCTGTCTGCTTTAAATACATTCATCATTATTCCAAAATTCAAAATGCTGACCCTACAGCAACTCCTTCCCATGCTGGGCAAGGAGTATTGGCTGGTGACTCTAGATCTCAAGGAGGCATACCTGCATGTCCCCATACGACAAAATTGCAGAAGATACCTCAGATTTCTTGCAGGATCAGAGCATTATCAATTCTCAGCATTGCCCTTTGGCTTATCTACTGCGCCCAGAGTGTTCACGAAATGCCTGGCATCAGTAATCGCTCACTGCAGGCTTCAGGGGAATCCAAATATATCCATACCTGGACGACTGCCTGATACAAGCGGACAACAAAAACAAGCTAACAGAAGACTTACAAAGAGTCATTAAACGCTACTGCAAGCCCTGGGATATACAGTCAATATAAAGAAATCAAGACTGATACCATCCCAAAGAATAACCTTCTTAGGTGCAGAATTGGACACAGTAAAACAGATGGCATTCCTAACTGCAGAAAAACAAGAACAACTTCCTCTCTACTTCTTGGCATTAACAAAGCAGAACAAACTAACAGCAAGGAAAGTGCTGCAGGCCTTGGGCTTCATGGCATCCTGCATAATCCTGGTCCCTCATGCCAGACTGCATATGAGAAAACTACAGTGGTACCTGAAGAATTTATGGTCTCAACACAGGCACAGCCTAGAAACCGAAATACCACTAATCCCGTGCCTGAAACAAGAGTTCCTATGGTGGGCTCAGGCATGCCAGTCAAACCCAGGTTTGCCCTTCCACAGCATTCAACCAAGCCAAACCATCACAACGGACGCCTCAGACCTCGGTTGGGGCCCACATGCTGGACAAGTGCATACAAGGCTTATGGACTCCAGATCAGCTGCACCTGCACATAAATCAAAAGGAAATGCTGGCAGTAAAACTAGCAATCCAGAATTTCAGACCATTCCTCCAAGAAGGGCAGTTGATAAGGACAGACAACACCACAGTCATGTGGTACATCAACAAACAGGGAGGCACTCATTCATACCCTCTATGCCGGATGGCACTGGACCTATGGAATATGGCTCTGAGCTACAACATTCAGTTACAAGCCATTTTTGTACCGGGAAAAGAAAACATCCTAGCAGACATATTAAGCAGAACTACCTCGGATGCTCACGAATGGATGCTACACCCGGACATCTTCAAGGTCATCACAAAGAAATGGGGACTGCCACAAATAGACCTATTCGCATCCCCACTCAATCACCAGCTCAAGAAATTCTGCACAAGGACGTACCACCCACTTGCTTGGAAGGTGGACTCTCTATCCTTCAGTTGGAAAGGCCTGACAGCATATGCATTCCCACCTCTTCCTTTGATGCACAAGGTGCTATTGAAAATCAAAGAGGAAAGTCCAAGGATCATTCTGATAGCTCCAGACTGGCCAAGACAACATTGGTACCCATTACTGAGGAGCATGTCTCGGGGAAAAATGTGGACACTACCCCTGATTCCTTTACTGTTAACTCAGAGCGGCTACAACACCCTGCATCCAACCTGAAAACGCAGCTGACTGCCTGGAACATTACATAAGAGCAACTAACCCAGATTTATCCCAAAGGGTTAAAGACATTATCCTTGAGGCCCGCAGACCCTCAACAAGAAGGAACTATGCAGGAAAATGGAAAAGGTTTCTCATGTGGAGTACTGAAAGGGGAAAAGATGTGTCAAAGGTAGACATTGCCAACATCCTGGAGTATTTGGCAGAGCTTCTTCATACAGGCCTGTCCTATTCCTCCATCAAGATACATGCATCAGCTATTTCTGCAGAATACAGCTTCGATCCCCCTGTCTTCTTGCTTCCTCTATTCAGGCAGTTTCTGAGAGGAATTAAAAATGTAAAACCTCCTAGGAAACCACCATTACCAGCATGGGACTTGAACTTTGTGCTAGAAAAATTGACACTCCCCCCTTTCGAACCAGCAGCAACAGCAGATCTTCAACACCTATCCTGGAAAACTGCTTTTCTGCTGGCAATTACCTCAGCAAGAAGGGTTTCTGAGCTACAGGCTTTAATGGCAGTACAACCCTTCCTAATCTTCCATCAAGATAGTGTCCATGAGAACAAATCCTACATTTATGCCTAAGGTGGTATCCAGAGTGTCTTTAAACCAGGCTATCCACCTACCTACCTTCTTCCCCAAACCACAGAACAGGGGGGAAAGACTGCTGCATACTTTGGATGTACATAGACAGTTGCGCTACTACCTGGACAGAACCAAGAGCAATAGAAAAACTGACCAGCTTTTGGTAGCATATGCAACAGGAAGGGAAGGAAAAGCGATTTCAAAACAGACAATCTCCAAGTGGATAGGAAATTGCATCAGATTCTGTTACTCTTACCATGGAAAGCAAACTCCACAGAACATAAGGCCTCATTCTACAAGGGCTACAGCCACTACCACAGCTTTCTTACGAGGAGTGGCTACCAAGGACATTATAGAGGCTGCTACTTGGACCTCCGTGCATACATTTGCCAAGCATTATAACTTACCTTTATACTCTAGATCCCGAGCAGGGTTTGCCACTGCTGTTTTGCAAGGGATACTAACTACACCATAATTTCTTCTTCCTCCTCCTATAGTTTGGCTATGGTATTCTACCCATTTGTAAGGACTGCAGATGCATCCTTGAAGGACATAGTTCAGTTTTGTACCTACCATAAATGTAGATGTCCGAACAGGAATGCATCTGCAGTCAGGATTACCCACCCTCCTTCCCCTCTGTGGTATTCCTAGGGTATTTGCCCATCTAATAGCTAGCTGGGGGGGGATCTCTTATGGTGTATTTGTTTGTATATATGTATATACATGCTTATTTTCTGTATTTGCCTTCTACTTTTTGGAAACATTGGCATTTATCCAAAATTTAGCTATCCAAGAGGGCAACTGGCATCTGGGGCAAGAAACACTGAGGAAAATGGCGTCGGCTGATGCCTTTATACCCGAAGAACTGCAGCTATGACGTCGGGTGAAGTGCGACACCAGCCGAGGCCAGACCCAGACTTTGGAATCCGGCCGACCGAAGGGCTGCCTGACGACAGGACAACCCATTTGTAAGGACTGCAGATGCATTCCTGTTCGGACATCTACATTTATGGTAGGTACAAAACTGTACTTTCTAAATGATTTGCTAGAAAACCACAAATATTACAGAAACAAACCAAAATAAACAAAATTTGGGCAATCTCCACAATTCTGGACATGAGAGGTATGGCCCTGGTGGTATCTGTGGACAGACTGCAAATGAGGAATGTACGGTGGTGTGTCAAGAATGTCTGGGGACATTATCCGTCTCCTTTGGAGAAGTTATTGCTGTTGATTCCTTCTATAAAAAGGAGAGTTCAGGTGGACATCTCACCAAGTGTAAGCAAATCTTTGGGCACCATCTTTAAACTTCACCCGTTCTGGGCTGCTGTGTGTCCTTGGCGGAGCATCTACACCTTCAGTAAGTGGAATTCTGTTTGTATTTTGAACCGTTGCTTTCATTGTTAACTTCTAATGCGCTGTTTATTATGATAGTGCAACAACAGTTATGCCTTTATTTTAATTACTGTCTGTTGTATTAGATATGTGCCGGTTATTGACACGCTACCAAACTGCAATCTGAATTTGCATTACCTTACAAGGGAGTTCTCAGGAATGTCCCTTCATTAATGTACTGGATTTAACAATAGGTGTGCTAGGTTTTGTATTTTTGCTAATTAGTTTTCTGTTACGAGGAGTGAATCGGTTTATATATTTGAAAATGCCATGGCGTATACTGATAAAATGTTCTTTGCTAACGCCAACTTCGATAAGCATATTTACTAAGTAAAGCACTTCCCTCGCAACGTACTTAGCCAGATGCTGTTGTAATGCGACATTGCCCTGTCTATTCAATAGTGCCTACTTGTAAAACCGAGCGTTTTAAACGCTTCTGAACTGTTTACATACTGCGACATTGCCATATCTACTTAGTAGCGCCTAGTTTTAAAACGGTATGTCTCTAGAAGCTTTGAATTTGTCTTAAATGTACAATGTTTTAGAAGCTTTATTTAAATACTGCTACATTGTCCTGCCTAGTTAGTAGAGCCTAGTCGTAACGGAATGTTTTGAAAAGCCTTTGAATCTGTTTAAATGCACAATGTTTTTAGAAGCTTTATCTGTTTTAAATACTGTGACATTGCCCTGCCTATTTAGTAGTGCCTATTTTGAAAAACGGAGTGTTGTTGTTAGCTTTGAATTTGTTTTAAATGTACTCTGCTAACGCCAGCTTACACACGTGGTTCACAAATAAATGCCCCATTCCCTCAAAGTGCTCAATTAAAGGCCGGCTATAAGGCACATTGTATTGCAATATTACCAAGCCTATTTTGCTGTGCCTATTTGTAAACTTGAGTGTTTATTGTGTGTCTACTATAGGCTATCTGCTAGTTGCTCCTGTTTCTACTATAGCTCCTTATAGACCATAACCTTCCTAACCAGGGGTAATGTACCTGCATTAGTGTAGTGACCATCTAACGTGTAATACTCCAGTGTTGAAGTCTATTTAAGTCCTAGTTAAAAATGCTGAGTGTTTTCTGCTCTGCATTGTTTTCTAATAAATGCCCCAAAATTAGTGTTATTGTTGCCTATCTCTGGTTGTGCTCCACATAGCTGATCCCTATTAATGACCTATTGTCTAACAATCTGCCTTCATTAGCAGTGATAAATGAGTGCAATACCTTTTTATTTGCTAATCTATTCTCAGATGTGAGAAGAGCCTATGTTTGACCTGGTAAACTCTCTACATTTGCTGTTAATTGCAACAAACTATTACCCAAAGTGACTTAATTTCAAATCATTGCTATTTTTGACATTTGTTGAATTTTGCTTACTGTTACTAGGAGATATTATGTTTTATTCTAGTAAAATACAATTTCTCTCTCAACTTTCTCTCCTGTTCTCCAGCTTTTTGCCCTGAACTGTCCCTTGTGATTACGCCTGGTGGACACCTAGACCTACACTAAATCTAATACAAGCTCAGCCATTTGCTTATAGCAATTATTACAAACTCTGCTTCCTCATTCCCCTCTCGGAAATTAAACCAAGCTTCTCCCAGAAGAATCCAAGGAAGTATGTCTCTGCTGTTAAGCCTTGAACTACTATAGTTTTTAAGTCCTGATAGGTGCACTGTACGCTCCCTGCCAGGAAAGCCAGCAGCCTTAACCCCTCTTATCTTTATATCTCCGCTATTCTCCCTCATCTAGTCCCCTGATTTTCTCTTGCTCCCCTCTCCCTTCAATCCAACCCAGTACAGAGATTGCCCTGGTGGGCCAAGGTGCACTTCAGCATTTATCCACTAGATGGCATCCTCTCCCCACTTATACTGACTTCTATTCACTTACTTCTTGTATTCTCTTTTTGCTCTAACTTTTCTTTTTCACTCTCTCTCTCTCTTAAAACCATTACAGCCCACTATAACCTACTATATCCAGGTCCCCTCTACTTACCCTTCTGAAATTCTACACTCCACTGATAGGTTCTCGACCCTCTGCTGCCCTCCCTGCTTCTGGTTTCTACCCGCTCCGTTCGCCCTGCGGGCTCACTCCGCTCCCCTACCCTGCCCCCAAATTCCACCCGCCCCAGCACCTCTACCTTTATTACCCCATAACCACACCCACTAACATTTCCAGTCCAATCAGTCTCCAGAACTCCAGACACACCCATTCCCTATTCCACCCTAATTAACCTTCATTCACCTCTCCTAGTTTTTTTTTTCACCTAGCCAATTTAGACTACATTACTATCTCAGCACCCACTCCAATACCACATCCCCAGCAAATCCTTACACAACTATCAATTCCTTACCACTATTTAAGTACTTACCAGATCCTCTACATATAAACCTCTCTCATTTCTACATTTAATTCAACAACAACTTAGTACCTCTAAGTACCCCATCTCAAAATGCTTTCAAAACCCTCATTCATCTCCTTTTTACTACTTCTACTTCTTAACTTAACCTATTTTCACTACTTCATCCAGCCCAGTAATTCCTACCACTCACAATCCTTCCATGTAACTAACCACATTACCTCCTCTCTCTCAAACTTTAACACCCCAATTTCTCCCCATCTTTTTCATATAAAAAACCTTCTACTTTATCCATATAAACTTATCACCACTCATAAACAATCTACCCCCATAGTAACTGGCAAATCCTTCAAAATCACAATAGAACCTAATCCTTTCTCTAAACTGTCCAGTTACCTCTCTAACCCAATCCTACACCTGATTACCAGTCTAATATCAGGTGATATCCATCCTAACCCAGCCCCCCCCCACCTCAACCATTACAGACAAGAGCATATTACTAACTTCTATAAACTCCCAAAGTATAGTTAACAAAATCCCAAACCTCCATGCCTGGCTCATACATAATAAACCTGACATCTTATCCATCTCAGAAACATGGTTAAAACCCCATATAAAAGACTCTGAAATAACTCCATCAAACTATTCTATCATTAGAAAAGACAGGTCCCACAAAAAAGGGGGAGGAGTAGCTCTCCTCTACTCATCCTCCTTGTCAGTTACTCCCTATAACAAACCTACTCCTCAATTTAATAATGCTGAACTTCTCTTAACACTACTTTAAGTTAAAAAACACAAACACATATGTATAGCTTCCTTATACATCCCCCCAGGGGATAATATTTCCACACTCGAAGACATCCTTTCCTGGCTCACCAATAACATTAGAAATGAAACTATAATCGTAGGAGACATGAATATTAACTGGGCCTCCATTCAGTCTCCTACAAACCCACTTAACATCAACCTCTACAATTTCTCACAGCTAATCACCTCTATTACACACCCCTCAAAAAAACCCTCTAGCAGCAGTATTCTGGATTGGATTTTAGTCTCTCATCCCCATTATTTCTCCGACAGTGGTACTCTTCCCGACCCTCTTAGTGACCACATACCCACCTTCACTCATCGTCTCCCCTTACTCCTACATCGCACTCATAATTATATTACTGTCCGTAACCAAAAAAACTTTAACCCAACAACCTTTTCTAACTCTCTAAAAACAATAAACTGGAATTGTCTAAAAACATTACCTCTAGATAACGCAGTTGCCCACTTCAACTCAACATTCTTAAAAATGCTAGACTTCCATGCTCCCTTAAGGACAAAGAGAATAAAAATCAATACGGCCCCTTGGCTTACCAAAAACACACTAGCAACCATGCGTCTCAGAGATAAGGTCTGGGCACACTACCTGAAAAATAAGACCCCCCTCTTACATAATGAATACAAAACACTTAGAAATAAAGTAAAAAGGCTCATCATCTCTGATCGACAAAACTACTTCTCCATCCTCCAAAACAGTAACAAAACAAATCAAAAATTCTGGAAAGGTATCTCTACTCTACTTAACCCCAGCAAGCCAGACACCCCCACCCCAGACCCTAACACCCCTGATACAGACTTAGCTACCCAATTTAACTCGTTTTTCATTGAATCTATTTCCAAATTAATCTCTTCATTCTCTAACAGCAGCACATTCTCCAATGTACCCCCATCTCTCCCCTACCAACACTCCACCTTGCACTGCTACCACTCCCTCACTCTCATCCACTAACTTTCCACCCTCCACCTCTCCTCCTACTCTCACTTCCTCCCCATCTTCTCCCCCCCAGCACCCCCTCTCCACACTCCCCATTATTCTCATTAAAACCCATACCCACTTCTTCTATAAAAAAACTCCTACTGAAACTGAAGCCATGCACTAATGCTTCTGATAACATCCCTTCTTACTTTCTTAGCTGCTGATGCAGTTGCCTACCCCATTAGCATTCTAATAAACAGCTCTATCCAGGAAAGTATAGTTCCCCAAATCTGGAAAAAGGCCTTTTATCATACCTTTATGTAAAGGTGGCAACAATAACAGTGTTACTAATTTCCGCCCCATCGCTATCCTGTCTCCCATCTCTAAACTCCAAGAAAAGTGTATCCAAATTCAACTCTTACCACATCTCTTAGATAATCACCTACTAACTCCCACACAACATGGTTTCAGACCTGGTCACAGCACTATGACAGCCCTCCTCTCCTTCCTTGAAACTATAAACAAAGCCCGGGACTCTGGACTTATTGTTTTGACCCTACTACTTGACCTCTCCAAGGCCTTTGACACTATCTCACACAGCCTGCTTTTAACTAAGTTCTCAAAACTTAACCTAGCTCCTTCATCTTTGAACTGGTTCTCCAGCTACTTATCAATTAGATATCAAGCAGTAAAATGGAAAAAGGCAACCTCCTCATTTCTAAATACCCCAACCGGAGTTCCCCAAGGCTCCATATTAGGTCCCCTCCTCTTTAACATATTCATAAATGATTTCCGCAACTCTATCCCTTTCCCAAACATTATCCAATATGCAGAAGACTCCACTATTATCTGCTCTGCCTCATCTATCCCTACACTCCTCAAGCTTACTCAAGATGCGTTTTCAACCACTGAGCAATGGATGAAAAGAAACCACCTAGCACTCCATGCCTCTAAAACCAAATTAATGGTATTCATCCCCTCTAAAGTCACCTATTTCAATAGTAACACATTCTCTATTACTAGTCAAAATAACACACCTCTGGAACTGGTGTCAGAGACCAAATTACTTGGTGTCTAAATTGATAACCAGCTCAAATTCAACTCCCATTTACAACTAAATGTTAAAAAAACCCATCAAAAACTAGGTATGCTCTATTGGCAAAATCACTACCTTACACCTGCTTCTAAAATCACTCTTTCTACTTCCTTTCTTATCCCCTCCCTTCTCTATGGAGCTCCACTTCTAACTAATCTACAGTCCTCTCTGAAAACACAACTCTCCTCCTGCTACAACAAAATCGCCAAGTTCGCTACCAGCCACAAGTCCTCCACCCACCACTGTTCCTCTCTCCAACAACTAAATTGGCTAGAACTACCCAAGCATCTCACCTATACCCAACTAACTCTTGCACACAAGGTCATTTTCAACCCCTCCCTCTGTCCCTCCCTGTCTTCTGCCTTTAAAATGCACCTACCCAATAGAGTATTAAGGTCTAACAACCAAAATCTATTAGAAGTCCACAAACCAACTCATCCCCTAGGCAAAAATCTTCTATCGCATGGTCTAGCACGCCTCTGGAACTCCCTACCTCCATCAATTCGTATCACCTCTAACCATTTTATTTTCAAAAAATCTCTTCACTTATATCGAGTACCCCAGTGGGAATGCTCTTGCTTCCACCCCACATAACTAACACTGGTAATTCCATCTTCCTTTCCTTCCCCCATTTACACCGGCAATCTTCCCTTATAATTTCTCCTATCTCATACACTCTTATTGTTATTACTGTATCCACAAGAATACACTACGCTGCACCTCTTAAGTGTATGATTCCTGATACGTAATTTGACTTCTCATTATTTACTTTGCAACATTCCTTCTTTGTCTGTACCCTGTAAGCTTCATCACTAATTTGTATTAGTTGTAAAAGTTTCATCTCTAGTTTGTATTAGCTGTAATGTTTCTTCTACTATTTTGTAATTGTTTGCTTGAATCTTTTACACTTGTATAATTATCATGTATAATCTATTGTAACTTTGATTGTTTGGAGCTTTTCTCCCTGGGACTCCACTGAAAACGGGTTCATTTTGGCCCAATGGACTATCCTGGTAAACCAACTGCAAATAAATAAATAAATAAAACTCGGGGATGTTCTTTGTGACACTAGACAGTATGCAGACCACGAAAGTAGATGCATCCGACTTTGCTTTGCAACTATTTACCACTGAGCTGAGAATGCAGGGGACATGGAGCCTAAGTGTGGTGAGCAAACATGTAAGTGTGGGAAAAAACAAACTTTGATATTTGCCTTGCAGATATTCAAAATAATGTAGTACCTGACCATGTTGAGAGAAGTAGTTGCTAATTTCATGGTGATACTGTATGTCAACAAATAGGGTGACTTGTCCTCCTGCCTGATAAGTAGACTGGCAGTGAAATCGGACTAAAAAACTTCACCAAGACAAAACTATACACTCCTAGATGAAGGTGTAAATGCATTCCAAGCCCCACCACAAGCTGAAAGTAGTAACTATGCCGAAGCTTACACTAAAACTCTATACAATTAATTGCATATGTGTATAAACTCAGCTGTACCAAATAGAATCAAAGCCGGACCCCCAAGTAAAATCAAGCTCCCATGATGGACTTCCAGCATCAACAAACTACAGTAAATGAAAAAAGTTGCTGTCCAAAAAAACAAAGGCAAAGATCCAACAGTGGAAAAGCACCCTCCTCAGCCTTAACAGGCAAATAAGACAACTTGTCAAATCCTCCAAGGGCTCCTTTGATAGAAACCTAGCAAGTACTGCCAAGGATAACCATAAGGCCTTTTACAGCTATGTACATAACATAAAGGGTAGGACCCAAGCATGTGCAGAACTGGTGGGCAACAGTATCACACAGAAAGTAAAAATGACCACAACTAAACTTATAAAAAATAACCAAAGTGTCCAACGAGATAAAAGATCAACTCCGATGCCACTTTCCAAACGGTTTAATATTGCAGGCAAACGAACAAAATGAATAAAAACAATATAGCCAGATTAACGCTCTTTCCACTACAATGCGTTTTCGTCCTTTCACCAGTCAGGACTTCATCAGATAACAATAAAAACATTTGTTAAAAACCTAAAATACACTTTCACATTTAAAATAAACCTATCAGGTTCAGTGCATTTCACAACGTCAAATCAAATTTATACATTTATTAAACATGTAAAATGTCAGTATAAAGTTTGTAAAACCTTATTAACTAATAATATATTACAAGTTTAAAAATCTTTACCTCTACTATTTGTGCATATTATTTTAGAAAAAAAATTCCAAATATGTATATGTAATAAAAAACTTTTACACTTTAAAAATGTTATAAAAACTAGCATTATGTTCTGAATGAATTGGAAGACATAATAAGATGTAATTAGTGCTGCCCCCCAGTGGCTTGACAATTTATTGTTAGTAATTCAAACCTCTGCAGCTCTTAATTTTAATATTGGGGTTAAGGAGATATGCTCATTTAGTCCTGGTAATCTTGTGGCATCCAACTTAATTTGCCACCATAGTTCTCTATAACACAACCATTCTTCCCATAGACCCCCTCTCAATTCTTTTTTGACCTGTTCTATTACAAAAAATTGAAATTTTCACAATGCTAACCACTGCACCATTAGTTAATAAGGTTTTACAAACTTTATACTGACATTTTACATGTTTAATAAATGTATAAATTTGATTTGACGTTGTGAAATGCACTGAACCTGATAGGTTTATTTTAAATGTGAAAGTGTATTTAAGGTTTTTAACAAATGTTTTTATTGTTATCTGATGAAGTCCTGACTGGTGAAAGGACGAAAACGCATTGTAGTGGAAAGAGCGTTAATCTGGCTATATTGTTTTTATTCATTTTGTTAGTTTGCCTGCAATATTAAACCGTTTGGAAAGTGGCATCGGAGTTGATCTTTTATCTCGTTAAACAGTATCACACACACTGACCCCCACAGAGATGGCAAACCTGCTAGCAGATAGGTTTGGTGAAAGTTTTACTCACTTATCCTCTCCTAACTTACAGTACCCCCCCCCCACCTTACATATATGAAGAGCAGGTCCTCAAAACCCTGTCCAAGGCAAACACAGCCTCTATCTGACCAAATGACATCCCAGGCTATCTTCTAAACAGGCTAAAACATGAACTAGCATCACCACTAAGTACCCTTTTCAATTATAGCCTAACTACAGGCTTTGTTCCTGCAAAATGGAGAACAGCTACAGTTATTCTCCTCCACAAAGGTGGCCTAGCAATAGACCTGGGGAATTACAGACCCATAAGCCTGACCAGCATCATCTGTGGAACGTATCATTGTGGACCTCATAAATAAAGACATAGATGACCTCCAAACCCTGGAGCCTACCCAGTTGGGCTTCATGAAGGGCAGATTCTGCCTGTTAAATCTGGTGGATTCCTTTGAAATTGTGACCAAGGCCATTGATGAGGGCATATCTGTGCACACAGCATACCTCGACTTGGCAAAGGCTTTCGGCATAATCCCACATTCAGACATTACCGATAAATTTTGCAAACTGAATATAAACCCCTTTGTTGTTAAAATGAGTTTCCACCTGGCTCACAAACCGGACACACACTATCAAAGTGGGTGATTCCACATAAACCAGCAGACCTGTTACCAGTGGGGTGCCACAGGGGTCAGTGCTGGACCACCTACTGTTTGGTATATACTTCTGGGAAGTTCAAGTGAAAACTAAAGGATTGTGGCTGACCACGTTTGCAGATGACTGCAAACTAGGTGCAATTGTTGAATCCCCAAATAATGTCAATGTACTCCAGGATGGTCTCGCACAGACCAACAACTGGTGTGTTAGTAACGGTCTCAAACTGAATGCAAAGAAATGCATCATCATTCCCTTCAGCACAGTGTCCCTTCACACTATTAAATCAGTAACAATACCCTAAGTACCCATGAAGTGGTAAGGGATCTGGGATCCCAGGTTGACTGCGACCTTAACTTCGACCACCACGTGTCTACTGTTGTAAGGAAATCTTTCCACATAGCTCACTTGATTAGTAAAGACATCGCCCCAAGAGCAAAAGAAGTTATAACCCCCGTACTCTGTACTTATCTGGCCCATAATTGAGTATAACACCTCATTCAGTATGTACAATACTAAGCACCTACAGCAAATGGAGAAATCTCAGAGGTTTCTAACAAAGAAGATCAAGGGCCTCCAGCATGTGCCGTACATGGACCGACTAAAATCCATGTCGCTATACTCCGTATCGTATAGACTTCTTAGGGGAGACTTATGCCTGTCCTACAGTGCAACCCAAGACCCAAATCTAATGAACTTACTCTGTATCTGTAAAGCAGATGGGTCTAGGGCTACCCGTTCTAGGGACTTAAATATGGCCTGCGACTTAAATAGGACATGCTGGAAGGACAGATTTATCTCCCAGCGACTGACGCATCTTTGGAACAGGCTACAGATTCATGTGAAACAGAGCACCTCTATGACACTGTTCAAGAGGAACCTGGATGATTTGATGGAGTAACATAAATTCTTACTGAGGATAGCACCCACAACCCTCCTGGCCTTGGGCAGTCATCACTAAATACAATCTTGTGTATGGGTCAATAGCCTAGTAATCTCCTATGATCCTATGACCTGGGAACCTAGTCGCTCAGCAAAGTCTGAATGTCTCTGCTACATAAGTTCCATATGAATATAACTTTGATGGACCAGGTCCTCCTCCAGTCTTCTCAAATGGAGATTAAACAGATGTGTATTTAATGAGATTTTGACCCCAGAATTCTTATCACAGAATTGCTAGCTTCAGATATTGTGTTAGATTTTTTATAGAGAGAGGATTGGACAGCAAGCACCACTTCCTTTCTTAGAACACAGAAATTCCAGTATGCTTTTCCCTTTCCTCACCTCTCAAGAGTGCACTTAAAGCAAAGAAGAGACAAAACAAGGTTCATTAACAGCCCCTCTGACTGAGACAGTAGTTTTGTCTTGTGTGTCTGATAATGGAATGCTTGTTTTTGATCAAGTTAACTAGGTATCAACTCTAGGCGAAGCATCCTGAGTATAGGGGACTGCCCTGTCTTCAAGGGTACTTTAGGAATCAAAATTGTATCTATGATCTTTAGGCTAGACCTTTCCTCCTGCAACCTCTTTTGGGGGAGGACTTCTGTACAACATCCTCTGCCTCTAATGCACTACTTTTTAACATCCAGTCCATATGTAACAAGCTTAGTGCAGTATCTTACTTGCTTAGTAGTGGAACCCCATTTTGCAGCTCCCATTCTACTAGGTAGCCATGAGATTCAGAAACGATGTTGAGGAAATGGTGGTGGTAAGGTGGCTGTATGGGTTGAAGTACTGATTTGATGAGACAGGTTATGTGGAAATACCAACTTTTTTTGAATACATCTTTACAGCAAGAATAAATTGCAGATAAGCATTTTGCAGGGTCTTCCAAGATGTATAGTTTTGGGTGAGTTTAATGTATAGATCGATGTTGATCCTGTTGAACTCTCCAGGGATTTTCTCCATTTTGTAGGGCTTAAGTTTCTGTCAAGTAGATGTTCATCGTGTTACCCTGCTGCAGTCATCACACTTGGGTTATCCTGCCGTCAGGCGGTCTCGCAGTCTGCCCAAGTTCCAAAGTCTTGGTCCGGCGTCAGTTGCTGTCACTTCTTCCCTGACGTCAGTGCGCCAGGGGTATATAAGAGGCATCGGATGCCATTTTCTTCAGTCTTTCATGCCGCGCGGTGCCCGAAGCAGAAGCAGTTCGCAAGTGCTGGTCGGCCGACACCTGAGATTTTCAAATCGAATTTCAGTCTGAAGTCTTCCTTTTCTTGCCTCAGTCCGATGTCAGAAAAAGTTAACAATTGCATTTCTTGTGGGAAGCAAATACCTCATAAGGACTTCCATTCTTATTGTATTCCTTGCCTAGGCCCAGACCACGATGTTACAGGTTGTCGGTTTTGTGCTAGGTTTAATAAACGAACTATCAAACTCCGTTTTGACTTCGCACAACATTACTTTGGTAGGAAATTTAATTATATTATGCCGTCGGAGCAACCGACCACCGGCATGCATAAAAACGCAAGGATAAGGATAGGCAGCCTAGGAACAAGCCAGACTCCGAGGCCTCTGCTGGGCCTGTCGCCGGTTCCCCGGTTTTCAGTGAGGTGCCTAAGCAGCCCCTGACGACCGCAGAATTGGAACCCCAGACAGCTGCGGATTCTCAAGCGGAGTGTACTAGGCCATCGCAGCCATCTTCATTAGGCCCTTCCGACACTGGAACAGAAGGAGATCCCGGTGCAGTAGAAACACCTTCGGTTGCAGAAGGTGTCTTCAAACCGACTGCACTCACCATTAAATCTTATGCTAAGCTTAAAACTCCGTTAAAACCAAAAAAGACTGTACATCAGTCTACAGTTCAAGGCCCCATGCCTAAGAAAAACAGATGCTCAAGATGGCTGAAGATTTGATTACCCTAATCAGGGGTTCCCATCCCCCTCCAGATAAAAGACCAAGACAAGAGGAGGATTATGCTTCCTCTGACCAGGTTTCTATTTCCTCAGATTCTTCTGAGGAACAGGATTACACTCTTCCCCCTTATGAAGACTCTGATGCTGAAGACTGTATTCCCTCAGCATCTCCCCCTGAAGACTACTCCTTTGGGGAAACTTTACATACCATGAGGGAACATTTCCACTGGGAAGGCCAGGACTACTCTGATTCTAAGAAAAGACTCCGAGAGTTCCTTTTACTACCCCAGCACAGACCACTTGCTATCCCTCCAGTTTTAGACATTGTGGATGATGTTTACTTGGAGTCTAGTCTAAATCCCGACTCTCTACCTCCTGCTCCAGCCAAACCAGACAGGTACTACAGAGTACCTGACTCGCACAAATTCCTTTATAAAAGCCCTGTGGCTGACCCAGAAACAATTTCCCAGGGTCCCAAAGGGGCTAAAGCTTCTATGGCTAAAAATCCTGTGCCCTCTGAAAGGGATTCTAGAGCCCTAGATAGATGGGGAAAGAAGATATACACCTCAGCTACTCTGGCTATGAGAGCATTAAATTGTCAGTTTCACATGCTGAAATATCAGCAATTCCTAATATCTCAATTAAAACAAAAAATGAGCACACATTCTGAACAGTCTGAATTCAAGGAAATGCAGGATCTGTTGCATGCAGCTGAACAGGCGGGCAAACATACTTTACAATGTGGATTTGATTCATTGGAAGCTTCCTGTAGAGCAGCTGTTACTGGGTCTGTCATACGTGTAGACATGCTTGGTTAAAAGAACAAACCCTACCTGATCATGTTAAAGCAAAATTATTGGATGCACCTTTACAGCAGGATGTATTTGGTGTCAA
This sequence comes from Protopterus annectens, assembly GCF_019279795.1. NCBI lineage: Eukaryota > Metazoa > Chordata > Ceratodontiformes > Protopteridae > Protopterus > Protopterus annectens. Next base: position 461,488,283 of record NC_056748.1, read on the forward strand.
AGCAAAAGAGGTTTTAAAGAAAATGGAGGATAAGGCAAAGTCTATGCAGACGGTCAAGGATTTTTTACAGGTACAACCCCCTCATTTCAGCAGAAATTGGCCAACAAAAAACTGGTCCTTTCCAGCTTCTGACAGATCACAGAGTGGCAAATACAGATGCCCATGGGGCAGAGGTCAGTCACAAGGCCCTTACAAACCTTGCCAATGGGGTACTGCTACACAGAAAGGAGGAGAAGACGGGCCCCAAGCTAGCAGAAGACAAACACAATGACTCAATCCTCAAACTACCAAGCAATTCTCTCTTGGCAGCTCCCTTGGGAGGAAAATTAGCACCTTTTGCAGACAACTGGCACATCATCACAAAAGACAAATGGGTCCTAAACATTGTCTCACAATGATACAGATTCCACTTTCATACCTTGCCAAGGATAAAAGGAATGCTAAACCTGCCGCCAAATCAATGGGCAGAGGCACAAAAATAAATTACAGCTCTCATGGACATGAGAGCCATTCAATAGGTACCTACACAGGCGCAAGGACAAGGATTTTACTCAAGACTCTTTCTAGTCCCAAGAAAAGACAAAGCATGGAGACCCATTCTGGATCTTTCAGTTCTGAACACCAATCTACAAGTACCAAAATTCAAGATGCTAACACTACAGCAGCTTCTTCCCATGCTGGGCAAGAATGCTTGGCTAGTAACATTGGACCTCGAGGCATACCTGCATGTCCCTATCAGACAAAATTGCAGAAGATGCCTCCGCTTCATAGCAGGTTCAACCCATTATCAATTCTCTGCACTGCCCTTTGGCTTATCTACTGCGCCCAGGGTCTTCACAAAATGCCTGGCACCAGTAATTGCATACTGCAGACAAAGAGGAATTCAAATATACCCGTACCTGGATGACTGCCTTATTCAAGCAGAAAGCAAGGACATACTTTTAAAGCATCTGGCATTTGTCAAACACCTTCTAAGTTGCCTAGGGTACACAGTAAACGAAAAGAAATCAAAACTAGTGCCCTCACAAAACATAATATTCCTGGGTGCCAGCTTGAATACAATGGCCCAGATGGCTTATCTCACGCCAGACAAGCAACAACAGCTCACTCAATACTTCAAAATAATGGCAACAAAGACCCAACTCCCTGCAAGAAAAATTCTGCAGGCCTTGGGATTCATGGCATCTTGCATACTACTAATACCATTTGCAAAACTGCATATGAGGAAATTACAATGGTACCTGAAAAGCATATGGACTCAGCACAGCCACAGCTTGGAAACAATGATACCACTCATTTCCTGCCTTCAACAGGAGTTTCTGTGGTGGGCTCCGGCATGTCACCTCAACAAGGGGTCAGCCTTTCATATTACCCACAGCCAGGCAAACCATCACAACAGATGCATCGGACTATGCCTGGGGAGCACACATGGCAGGACAGTGCATTCAGGGCAAATGGACTACAGATCAAAGGCATCTGCATATCAATCAAAAAGAAATGCTAACAGTACAGAATGCCCTAACAGCTTTCAAGGACCTCTTACAACCAGGACAACTAATAATAAAGATGGACAACACCACAGTAATGTGGTACATAAACAAGCAAGGGGGCACACATTCCTACCCTCTATGCAGGCAAGCAATGACCTTGTTGAACACAGCACTGTCTTACCAGGTTCAATTACAAGCACAATTCCTGCCAGGAAAGAAAAACACATTGGCAGATGACCTAAGCAGAAACATCATGGATCCCCACGAGTGGAAACTAGATCCACAACTATTTGCAATGATAACTCAAAGATGGGGACGTCCAGATATAGATCTGTTTGCCAACCCCCAAAAGTTTGCACAAGGACATTCCATCCACAAGCTTGGAAAGTGGACGCCCTCTCATTCAGTTGGAAAACATTAACAGTGTATGCCTTTCCTCCACTGCCTCTTCTAGCAAAGGTACTGCTGAAAGTCAGATTAGACAGGCCACAAATTATACTCATTGCACCAGACTGGCCACTACAGCACTGGTATCCAATTCTAAGGAACATGGCCCACGGCCCACCATGGATTTTACCACAAATTCCTCACCTGCTCACCCAGCGAGACAATCAGATTCTACATAGCCAGCTCAAGACTTTAAACCTGGCTGCATGGCAAATTACCTAAACAACCAGCCCACACCTCTATCCAAAGCTGTTATGGATGTCATTCTGGAGGCCAGAAGACCCAGCACCAGGAAAACCTATTCAGACAAATGGAAAAGATTTTGCGCTTGGAACCAGGCTAAAGGCCAAAATCCCCTTGATCCAAACATTCCTCAGATTCTACAATATTTAACTGAGATGTTGCACAAAGGACTTTCCTTTTCATCTATTAAGATCCACACCTCAGCAATTTCAGCTCATTACAACACGGATCCTCCTTTATTTTCACATCCACTCCTACGACAGTACCTCAGAGGGGCTAAGAACATAAGACCGCCCAGGAGAGCACCAACACCTACTTGGGATCTCAACTTTGTTCTGGAAAAGCTTACACTGCTGCCCTTTGAACCAGCTTTTTCAGCTGATTTAAAATTTCTTTCATGGAAAACTGCCCTGCTACTAGCAATAACTTCAGCTAGAAGAGTCTTGGAGCTACAGGCACTAATGGCAGTGGAGCCTTTCCTTATTTTTCATCAGGACAGAGTCTCTCTATGAACGAACCCTTCCTTTATGCCAAAGGTGGTATCCAGTGTGGCCCTAAACCAAACCATTCATTTGCCCACCTTTTTCCCAAATCCCCAGAACAAAGGAGAAAGACTCCTGCACTCTTTGGACATTCACAGGCAATTACGTTACTACTTGGATAAAACTAAGGCTTTCAGAAAATCTGACCGGCTCTTTGTAGCCTATGCTGCAGGATCACAAGGAAAAGCTATCTCAAAACAGACCATTTCAAAATGGATAGGACATTGCATACGTTTCTGCTACACACATCATGGGAAACCGGTACCTGCTAACATTAGGTCCCACTCCACCAGGGCTACAGCTACATCTGCAGCCTTTCTTAGGGGGTGCCAACCAAGGATATTCTGGAAGCTGCAACTTGGAGTTCAGTGCACACCTTCACCAAACACTATCACTTACCTCTATATTCTAAGAATAGAGCTGGTTTGACTCAGCAGTTTTGCAGGGCCTACTAGCTTCTTCTAACCCTGTTTAACTCCACCACCCATCCTTAGCTTTGGGATTCAACCCAAGTGTGATGACTGCAGCAGGGTAACACAATGAACATAGTACAGTTTTGTACCTACCATAAATGTAGATGTTCGAGTGTTCACCCTGCTGCAGTCCAGGTTACCCTCCCTCCATCCCCTCTGAACTAGCTGGACTTATCTATACCACTCTATCCTATACAACCTCTGTGGTGTATTTGCTTGTGCCTGAAGGTATTGTTTTATTTTTATATGTACTTTTTTATATGTACTTTTTTATATATATATATATATATATATATATATATATATATATATATATATATATATATATATATATATATATATTGCCTGCCTACTGGGGGCACCTGACATCTGGGGCAAGAAAAACTGAAGAAAATGGCGTTGGATGCCTCTTATATACCCCTGGTGCACTGACGTCAGGGAAGAAGCGACAGCAACCGACGCCGGACCAAGACTTTGGAACTCGCGGGATCACCTGATGGCAGGATAACCCAAGTGTGATGACTGCAGCAGGGTGAACACTCGAACATCTACATTTATGGTAGGTACAAAACTGTACTTTACTTCTAGGCATTCTGGAGAGATTTCATCTTCCAGTAGGGTTTTCTGTCCACAAGCCTTATGGTCGACTCTCCAGGGCAGAGCATTTCCTGACTGCTTTCAAGTTGGGGATTCCACCTGTTTTGTCACCTTGGTAATAAGTTGGTTCATTCTAGCAATTTGGGAAACACCTACAGAGTAGTACTTTGAAGCTGTAATGTTCCAGCTTTGTTGGAGTTTAAATAGATCATCAAGACTGTTAAAGTTTAAAATAATGTCACTTGTAGGCATTTGGAGCTGATAGCATCAGAATATGTTATTTGTCTGTGGCATCTCCTAAATATTGGCTTGACTGAGAAATTGAGTAGTTTAAAAAAATGAGTCACAGGTTGGAACAGACTTGGAGAAGATCATGCTTGTTTGAAGATAAGCTTAGCTTGGGTGAGCATTATGCTACTTACCACTCAAGGTTAACACTTTAGGGCAGTGTTCTTGTCTCTTGAGATTTCTGCAATCCTTGAATATATGACTGCACCCTTTTGAGTGATTGACAGGACATGCACCCCTGCCTATCTGTCAGCTCAGAATCTTTATATCTTCTCTCCGGGGAATTTACAGATGATTGCCAACATAAGGTACTCTGTTTTTCCTTTTATACTCTTCCTTTGTGGACAGTATTACCTCAAGCATAGATTGGGGACTGTCACTGGGCAGTGAAATTGTATATCCACTGTGATGTAGCCATAGAAATTATTTATGTTAGCTTTATTATCTGCCTGCTGTGGTTTGAATCCTTGCTACGTTCATTCTTGCATAGGTTCTCTAGAACTAGTAATTTATCAAGTTGTTTGATACTCTTTGGGGCAGTTTTTTTCTGTCTTACTTCAAAGAGGACTTGGTCACTCCTTTTCTTATGAAGCCTTTTTAGGATCTGCTTTTTTGGCAAATTACCACCCACCCATAGTCTAACCTTTTGTAATGTTCTTTCAGGTGACATGTATTTACTTCCATTGACTTCTATCAATTTGGTTTTAGATCTTGACACAGCACTCAAACTGCCCACATATGAGTGGTAAATTACTTCCTTTTTCAAGGGATCAAAGATGATATTGTGTTCCAGTCTATCTTAATCTCTGGACAATATTTGACACTATGGATTGTCACTTGATCAATAGTCTACACACTTATTCTGGTATTACTTCGCAAATGGTGGAGCAGTTTTTTTCTTGCTACTGGAGTCACTTTTAGCAGATGTTCATCGTGCATACAGCTGCAGTCATAACAGATGGGTTTTCCTGCCATCAGGCGGGTCCTCGGTCGGCCGAATTCCAAAGTCTAGGTCCGGCGTCGGATGTCGTCGCTTCTTCCCTGAAGTCAGTGCGACAGGGGTATAAAAGAACCAGCCGACGCCATTTTCTTCAGTCTTTCTTGCCGAGCGGTGCCCGAAGCAGAAGCAGTTCGCAAGTGCCGGTCGGCCAGCTCCTGAGATTACAAATATTTTTCACCTGAAGACTTCTTGAAAGCTAAGTACCCTATTGGGGAAACTTTTCTTGCCTCAGACCGATGTCAGACAAAGTTAATAATTGCATTTCATGTGGGAAGCAAATACCGCATAAGGATTTCCATTCCCTCTGCATTCCTTGCTTAGGCCCAGACCACGACGTCTCGGCCTGTCGTTTTTGTGCTACATTCAACAGACGCACTATTAAGCATCGGGCGGAGTTCGCCCAACACTATTTTGGCAAAAAGTTTAATTACATTATGTTGTCGGATACTCCGACTCCAGTTTTGAGTAAAAGACGCAAAGATAAGGACCGACATACGAGGTCCGTGACTTCTACCGACACCACGCTAAAGCCGACTACAGGTGCTCCAGTTCTCAGCGAGGCGCCTACGCAGCCCCTGACTACCGATGACACTTCATTAGCGGTGTCCTCTGTGCTCGAGGTCGCAGGCTCTTCGGCCCACACCCCGACTACAGATACCGAAGCCACTTTTGGCGGGGAAACTCAGTGTTTAGACAGGCCTGCCACCTCTCAAGGTGTCTTATAGGTTCATAGGTTCATAGGTTCATACTAGGCTATCTGCCCGAGGGCATTTACAAGCCTAGCCCATAGTTTTGTGGCTTACGCCACCCCTTTAGTATGGGGAACTATACCCATTATTTTGCTGTGCCTCTGTCGAGCAGTGACACTGAGGTAATCCCTGGGGTATATCTGCGATCTCCCATCCATTGGTCAAGATTTCTCTTGAACAAGGCCAGCGAGGTGCTCTGCCTCACATATACTGGGATTTTATTCCACAGCATAGGGAGTCTTTGGGTGATGAATCTATCCCTCCAGCACGTCCTATTAATAGCCGTGTCGAGGTTTAAGTCTCTTGCCCTTGTGGCTCTGATGGATCTAGATTTTTTGAGGTGAAGCATATTCATCAAATCTGGGTTTGACATGGCCTTGTATGTTAGGCAAAGGTCACCTCTGAGCAAGCGGTGGCGACTGAATAGAGCTGGAGTTCTTTCAGTCGGGCAGCATAGGACAGATGTTTGAGACCCTTTATCCTTTTGGTGAGGAACTTTGTGGCCTCTCCAGCTGCTGCAAGTGTCGGGTCAGATACATTCGAATGGGGCATTGTACTCAATCATTGGTCTGATGAGTGATGAGTATAGGGAGACTATGACCTCCCTTGATCTAGATGAGAATCCCTTCATGATAAGGTGGGCAGTGTAGAAGGTCTTCCTAACTACTTTAGCTACATGGGTGTCGAATGACAGACTACTATCAACCTGGGTCCCCAGGTCCCTGATAACTTCTTCTGTGCTCAGTGGATTACCACCTATTTGGTAGCTAGGGGTAACCTTGTTTTTCCCGAAGGGTATGACTATGCATTTTTTGGCATTTAACTTTAGGCCATGGCTCTGGCACCAGTTATCCGTTTCTGTGAGACCCTTCTTCAGGCCTTCTTCTTCTTTTTCCATTAAGGCTTTCACTAAATCTAAAGCAGCCATGCATACTAAAAGACAAGCTCCACAGGGCCCCTCTCAAGGCCCCATGCCTAAAAAGCAGATGCTCAAAATGGCTGAGGATTTGATTACTCTTATCAGGGGTTCTCAATCCCCCTCGGACAAAAGGCCCAGAGTGGAGGAAGAATACCCTTGCTCGGACCAGGCCTCCATTACTTCAGAACATTCTGAGGACCAAGAACATTCATACTCCCCTATTGAAGATTCTGATGCAGAGGAGTCCATTCCCTCTGTCTCCCCCCCCCCCCCCCGAGGATTACTCCTTTGGGGAAACCTTGCATACCTTGAGGGAACATTTCCACTGGGAAGGCCAAGAGTACTCAGACTCCAAGAAAAGGCTCAGGGATTTCCTCTTGCTCCCTCAGCACAGGCCTCTGGCTATACCTCCTGTCTTAGACATTCTAGATGATGTGTATTCAGAGGCCAGCCTTAACCCAGATTCTTTACCTCCAGCTCCAGTCAAGCCTGACAGGTATTACCGGGTTCCTGATTCACACCAATTCCTATACAAAAGCCATGCGGCTGACCCAGAAACTATTTCACAGGGTCCCAAGGGAATTAAGGCCTCCACTGCCAAAAATCCTTTACCTTCAGAGAGAGATTCCAGGGCTTTAGAAAGGTGGGGGAAAAAGGAATCCACCTCGGCCACCTTAACCATGAGGGCATTAAACTGTCAGTTCCATATGTTAAAGTATCAACAGTTTTTGTTATCTCAGTTGAAAAACAAAATGTCACAACCTGAACAACCAGACTTGAAGGAGTTGCAGGATTTGTTGCATAGTGCAGAGCAAGTGGGTAAACATACCTTGCAATGTGGTTTTGATGCTTTAGAGGCCTCATGTAGAGCTGCTGTTACAGGATCAGTCATACGTAGACATGCTTGGCTCAAAGAGCAAACTTTACCAGATCATGTCAAAGCTAAATTACTAGATGCACCTCTTCAAAAATATGTATTGTTTGGTGTTAAAGCTGAGGAGGTATTAAAGAAAATGGAGGAAAAGGCAAAATCAATGCAAACAGTGAAAGATTTCCTACAGGTACAGCCTCCACGTTTCAGTAGAAATTGGCCTTCAAAAAATTGGTCCTTTCCAGCCACGGACAGACCCCAAAGAGGTAGATACAGGCGCCCGAGGGGTAGAGGGCAATCTCAAGGATCATTTAGAGGCAGACAGTGGCAAGCACCTACACCAAGAGGTGGTGAGGATAGTGCACAGCCATTCAGAAAGCAGAACCAATGACTTTCCCCTTTGCATGCCAAGCAAGACTCAAATGGCAGCACCTTTAGGTGGAAAACTGGCATTATTTTCGAAAAATTGGCATATTGTCACAAAAGACAAATGGATCCTGGACATTATAGACAGAGGCTACAGATTCCACTTTCACACCCTTCCAAAAATGAGAGGCATGCCAAACCTGCCACACAATCAAAGGGCAGAGGCACAAAAACAAATTTCAGATCTCATGGACATGAAAGCTATTCAAGAGGTACCTGCACAAGAACAGGGTCAAGGTTTTATTCCAGACTATTCCTGGTACCAAGGAAGGGCAAAGATTGGAGACCTATTTTGGACCTATCCATCCTAAACACATATTTACTCGTACCAAAATTCAAGATGCTCACATTACAGCAGCTTCTTCCCATGCTGGGCAAGGAGTCTTGGCTGGTAACATTGGACCTCAAGGAGGCATACCTGCATGTCCCAATCAGACAAGATTGCAGAAGATACCTCAGATTTCTTGCAGGTTCAACCCACTATCAATTCTCTGCATTGCCCTTTGGCTTATCTACTGCACCCAGAGTGTTCACGAAATGCCTGGCATCAGTGATTGCCTTCTGCAGACTTCAAGGGATACAAATATACCCATATTTGGACGACTGCCTGATCCAAGCGGACAGCAAACACATTCTTCTGAAACACCTGGCGTTTGTAATAAAGTTGTTGAATTCTCTGGGATACACAGTCAACAAAAAGAAATCAAGACTAATACCCTCTCAAACAATAATTTTCCTGGGTGCCAGCTTGGATACAAACACCCAGATGGCCTACCTCACGCCAGAGAAACAAGGGCATCTAACTCAATACTTCAGAAAACTGGCAACCTTCACCAGGCTGACTGCAAGGAAAATCCTGCAGGCTCTGGGATTCATGGCATCTTGCATCCTGCTAATCCCATGTGCAAAGCTGCATATGAGGAAACTTCAATGGTACATAAAAAACTTATGGTCTCAACACAGCCACAGTTTGGAAACAATTATACCACTAATTCCATGCCTTCAAAAGGAATTTCTGTGGTGGGCTCAAGCATGCCAAAGAAACATAGGTCTCCCATTCTGCAAGCCTCAAACAAATCAAGTCATCACAACAGACGCCTCGGACTACGCTTGGGGGGCGCACATGACAGATCGGTGCATTCAGGGCAAATGGTCACAAAAAGAAAAGCACCTACACATCAACCAAAAGGAAATGCTAGCAATAATAAATGCTATTATGGCTTTCAAAGACCTACTGCATCCAGGCCAGCTATTGATAAGGACAGACAACACCACAGTGATGTGGTACATAAACAAACAGGGAGGAACCCATTCATATCCCCTATGCAGGCTAGCCATGTCTCTTTGGAACATGGCTCTGGAATTACAAATCCAACTTCAAGCACAGTTCCTGCCAGGCAAGGAAAACACGCTGGCAGACAACCTGAGCAGAAATATGACAGATCCACATGAATGGAAGTTGCATCCTCAAGTTTTTACAAAGATAATTCAAGCATGGGGAAGGCCAGACATAGATCTCTTTGCCACCCACAGAAATTACCAATTGACAAAATTCTGCTCAAGGACCTTTCATCCACCGGCCTGGAAAGTGGACGCACTCTCTTTCAGTTGGACAACAATGACAGTTTATGCCTTTCCACCTCTTCCTCTGCTGCCCAAAGTTCTATTAAAAGCCAGAGCGGACAGACCAAAGATGATTCTCATTGCTCCAGACTGGCCAAGACAACACTGGTACCCTCTCCTGAGGAGCCTGACGCATTCCCCACCATGGATCCTGCCTCTAATGCCTCTCCTACTGACTCAGCACAACTTCAAAACTCTTCACAGTCAGCTGAAAACACTCAATCTAGCCGCATGGAGGATTCCTTAAATTCACAACAGACCCTACTCTCCAAGGAGGTGCAGGATGTCATTTTGGAGGCCAGAAGGCCTTCTACTAGAAAAGCCTACTCCGCAAAATGGAAACGGTTTTGTGCCTGGAATCAGAAAAAGGGTCAGAATCCTGGAATACTGAATTTACCTCAAATATTACAGTACCTAGCTGAGATGCTAAGCAGTGGACTTTCATTCTCCTCCTCCAAAATCCATGCCTCAGCCATTTCTGCAGAGTACAACACTGACCCTCCTTTATTCTCTCACCCTCTCTTAAGACAGTTCCTCAGAGGAGCTAAGAATATAAAACCCCCAAGGAAGCAGAAAGTACCTGCTTGGGACCTCAATTTCATTCTAGAAAAACTGACCCTGCCTCCTTTTCAGCCAGCTGATTCAACAGAACTGCAATATTTGTCATGGAAAACAGCCTTCCTTCTGGCTATTACCTCAGCACGCAGGGTTTCGGAACTACAAGCCCTCATGGCTGTGCAGCCTTTCATCATTTTCCATCAGGACAGAGTTTGTTTACGAACCAATCCTTCCTTTATGCCAAAGTTAGTATCCAGGGTAGCCTTGAATCAGGCTATCCACTTACCTACCTTTTACCCTAATCCACAAAACAAAGGGGAGAGGCTACTACATTCCTTGGACATTCACAGACAACTCCGTTATTATTTGGACAGAACAAAGCCTTTCAGAAAATCAGAGCAACTCTTTGTATCCTATGCTACAGGTGCTCAAGGGAAGCCTATTTCCAAACAGACAATCTCAAAATGGATAGCCCACTGCATATGCTTTTGTTACTCTTCATGGTAAAACTGTACCTACAGGCATCAGATCTCACTCCACAAGGGCCACAGCTACCTCTGCAGCTTTCCTCAGGGGGGTTCCTACCAAAGATATTTTGGAAGCAGCCACTTGGAGTTCTGTACATACTTTCTCCAAGCACTATCACCTACCTTTATACTCCAAAAATAGAGCGGGCTTTGCCACTGCAGTCTTGCAGGGCATCCTGGCTCCTCCTAGTTCCACTTAGTGCCTACCACCCTTTATTAGCTTTGGGATTCTACCCATCTGTTATGACTGCAGCTGTATGCACGATGAACATAGTACAGTTTTGGACCTACCATAAATGTAGATGTTCGAGTGCTAATACAGCTGCAGTCCAGGTTCCCCTCCCTCCTTCCCCTCTTGGGACAGGCCTAATGGCTAACACCCCCTCATACAACCTCATGGGGGTATTCTTTTATGGTGTATTTGCTTGCAACTACTGTTTTTTGATTATATTGCATTGCATTATTACATAAATTTATGTTTTGCCTTCCTTCTGGGGGCACCTGACATCTGGGGCAAGAAAAACTGAAGAAAATGGCGTCGGCTGGTTCTTTTATATCCCTGTCACACTGATGTCAGGGAAGAAGTGACGACATCCAACGTCGGACCTAGACTTTGGAATTCAGCCGACCAAGGACCCGCCTGACGGCAGGAAAACCCATCTGTTATGACTGCAGCTGTATTAGCACTCGAACATCTACATTTATGGTAGGTACAAAACTGTACTTTTTCTGAAGTGTTACTTCATCTGACAGTTGCTGCTTGAATGTCAACTGCCTCATGAATCACTCCTTGCTTCCTTATTCATGGTATGTGTGTGAGTGAAAAAATGTCATTGAATGCGGAGTTATTCAGTATTACTGCAATGCTTATAATCAACTTTACGTCTGTATTCCTCAGGAGTCAGTATTACTTTACTGTTTGGATGCTTGTATGAAGGCATTTGTTTTAAACTCATCCCATAAAAGCCTGAGGCAATGCTGATGCATGTTGCCTTAAATTTGTCATCAGTCTTTCTTTCTTTGCTGTTCCTTCTTGTTGAGAGTAGGCTGAAGTTTGTGCCTCATTTGTGAATTTTAGGCATTACAATGGAGAGCTCAATGAGATCAAAAGGCAAAGCACAGTTAAGTCATCGTTTCCTTCTAAAACATATTTTCCAGATAAAGCACTTATGCGTATTATGATGATGTTCTTCGTGTTTCACTGTTGCATTCATTACATTTGGGTAATCCTGCTGGCAGGTTGCCCTCAGTCGGCCTGAATTCCAAAGTCCTGGGTCCTGCGTCGGCTGCTGTCGCCCCATCCCTGATGTCAGGGGTATAAAATAAGCGGCAGACGCCATTTTCTTTAGTCTTTCTTGCCGCGCGATGCCCGAAGCAGAAGCAGTTCGCAAGTGCCGGTCGGCCGACTCCTGAGATTTTCGTGTTCGAGTTTCAGATCCAAAGTTTTCAATATAGCTAAGTACCCCGTTGGGGAAACTTTTTCTTGCTCCAGTCCGATGTCAGAAAAAGTAAATAATTGTATTTCTTGTGGAAAGCAAATACCTCATAAGGACTTTCATTCTTACTGTATTCCTTGCCTAGGCCCTGATCACAACGTTTCTGGTTGTTGGTTTTGTGCTAGATTTAACCAACACACTATTAAACGTCGGTATGATTTTGCTTTAAACTATTTTGGACGCCGGTTTAATTATCCTGAAATGTCGTCGGATAACCATCCGACTACCGGAGTTCACAAAAAACGCAAAGAAAAGGAGAGAGATAGACAACCGAGGCCAAAAATCGACGACAAAGCTTCTCCTAAGACAGTCGCCGGTTCGCCGTCTCTCAGTGAGGTGCTTTCACAGCCCCTGATGCCTGCTACTTTAGAGTCGCAGCTCGCTACTGACTCCCACGTGGAGTTGGCCATGCCGCTGGAAACTCAAGGTATTGGAGCCTCGGATGCTATTCCTTCAGATGGGACTGGAGCCACTGAGCAGGCACTGGCTTCTGAGGGTGTATTCATACCTAAACATCTTTACATTAAACCGACTTCAGCTTCAAAGGCAGACTAAAGCACCTTCTAAAGCAAAGAAACAAACTCAAGAGCCATGTGGACAGGCCTCTATGCCTAAAAAACAGCTGCTCAAAATGGCCGAAGACTTTATTACCTTGATCAGGGGTTCCCATCCCCCTCCTGATAAGAGGCCTAGGCAAGAGACTGACTATGAATCTTCAGATCAGGTTTCTATTTCTTCTGATTCCTCTTCTGATCAGGAATATTCTCTTCCCCCCTATGAGAATTCTAATGCTGAAGAATCCATACCTTCAGTTTCTCCTCCAGAGGACTATTCTTTTGGGGAAACCTTGCATACCATGAGGGAGCATTTCCACTGGGAGAGCCAAGATTTTTCATAATCTAAAAAGAGGCTCTGGGATTTCCTTTTACTACCTCAACACAGGCCACTAGCCATTCCACCTGTGTTAGACATTGTAGATGATGTGTTTTCAGAGTCTAGTCTTACCCCGACTCTTACCTCCAGCTCCTGTTAAGCCTGACAGATATTACAGGGTTCCTGACTCTCATAAATTCCTTTTTAAAAAACCTTCTGCAAACCCAGAAACTATTTTACAGGGTCCCAAAGGAGTTAAGGCTTCCACTGCAAAAAAACCTACCCCCCTCTGACAGAGATTGTAGGGCATTGGATAGATGAGGAAAAAAGGTTTACACATCTGCTACCTTGGCTATAAGGGCCTTAAATTGTCAGTTTCATATGCTCAAATATCAGCAACATGTCATGGCATTGCTTAAACAGAAAATGTGGTTAAACTCTGAATGTGCAGAAAACAAGGAAATGCAGGATTTATTGCATGCAGTTGAACAAGTTGGAAAGCATACTTTGCAATGTGGTTTTGATTCTTTGGAGGCCTCGTGCAGGGCCACAGTTACGGCTTCTGTAATTAGGAGGCATGCTTGGTTAAAGGAACAAAATCTGCCTGATCATGTCAAAGTAAAATTATTAGATGCACCTTTATAGCATGATACTTTGGTGTTAAGGCAGAAGAGGTGTTAAAGAAAATGGAGGACAAAGCTAAATCTATGCAAACTGTCAAAAGATTTTTTACAAGTACAGCCATCTAGGTTTAGTAGACACTGGCCTACAAAGAATTGGTCCTTTCCTGTGTCAGACAGACCTCAAAGGGGCAGATCCAGACACCCTAGAGGTAGATCCCAGCTGCAAGGTTCATACAGGTCAAAGCAATGGGGTGCTTCTACCTCCAAAGCTGGAGAAGACAAATCACAACCATACAGGAAGCAGTCCCAATGACTTCCCCCTGCCTGCACCAAGCACTCATCTCCTGGCAGCACCCTTAGGGTGAAAATTAGCATTTATTCTCAAAATTGGCACATTATAACCCAGGACAAGTGGGTTCTAAATATCGTGTCACAAGGCTACAAGTTCCATTTCCATACCTTGCCAAAGGGAAACGGCTGGCCAGATCTGCCAAAAAATCAATGGGCAGAGGCACAAAAACAAGTCTCATCCCTCATGGACATGGGGGCCATTCAACAAGTACCAGAGCAAGAGCAGGGACAAGGATTTTACTCGACTGTTCTTGGTACCCAGAAAAGACAAAGCCTGGAGACCAATACTGGACCTATCTATTCTGAATACATTCTTGGATATACCAAAGTTCAAGATGTTGACTTTGCAGCAGCTTCTGCCCATGCTGGGCAAGAACACTTAGCTTGCGACTTTAGACATAAAAGAGGCATACCTGCATGTCCCAATCAGACAATTATGCAGAAGATACCTCAGATTCAAGGCTGGCTTAATGCATTACCAATTCTCTGAACTGCCCTTTGGCTTATCTACTGCGCCCAGGGTCTTTACAAAGTGCCTGGCACCAGTAATTGCATTCTGCAGACAGAGGAATACAACTATATCCTTACTTGGGCGACTGTCTTAATTCAAGCAGAGAACAAGGACATTCTTCTACAGCATCTGGTGTTTGTCAAAAGACTTCTAACATGCCTAGGGTATGCAGTCAACGAAAAGAAATCAAAACTAGTACCCTCTCAAGAGTTAATATTCCTGGGTGCAAGCTTAAATACAGCTGCCCAGATGGCTTGTCTCACGCCAGACAATCAAAGGCAACTGACTACCTGTTTCAACATGTTGGCAACAAAGGCCCAGTTATCTGCAAGAAAAATTCTGCAGGCTTTGGGCTTCATGGCATCCCTCATCCTACTAATTCCATATGCAAGACTGCATATGAGGAAACTTCAGTGGTACCTAAAAAGTGTTTGGACTCAACATTGCCACAGCCTGGAAACAATGATTACTCTCATTCCCTGCCTGCAACAGGAATTTTTATGGTGGGCAAAGGCTTGTCTCCAAAATAAGGGACAGCCATTCACATTACCCCCAGCCAGGCAGGCACTGACAACGGATGCATCAGATTATGCCTGGGGGGCCCACATGGCAGGAAGATGCATTCAGGGCACATGGTCCTCAAACCAAATGCATCTACATATCAATCAAAAAGAGATGTTAGCTGTTCAAAATGCCCTGACAGCCTTCAAGGACCTACTTCATTCGGGACAACTACTGATAAAAACAGACAACACCACGGTCATGTGGTATATAAACAAGCAAGGGGGCACATATTCTTACCCCCTTTGCAGACTAGCCATGACTTTGTGGGACACAGCATTCACTTACCAAGAACATCTGCAGGCACAATTCCTGCCAGGAAGGGAAAATACTCTGGCAGACAAACTAAGCAGAAACTTCATGGATCCCCACGAGTGGCAGCTGGATCCACAAGTCTTCAGCATGATAACAAAGAAATGGGGATGCCCGGACATAGATCTATTTGCCTCCCCTCACAACTACCAACTAAAAAGATTCTGCACAAGAACTTATCACAGACAAGCATGGAAAGTGGACACCCTGTCAGTGTATGTCTTTCCCCCACTGCCTCTCCCCCCCCAAGGTACTCCTAAAGGTCAGACAGGAGAAGCCAAAGATGATACTGATTGTCCCAGACTGGCCCCGCCAGTACTCGTATCCAATCATAAGGAACTTGTCTCAATTCCCAGCTTGGACCTTACCTCAAATACCTCAACTGCTGTCCCAGCAAAACAATCAGATCCTGCACAGCCAACTCAGGACTTTAAACCTGGCAGCATGGTGGATAATGTAGTCATACAAAACACACCTCTCAGTAAAGCTGTGATGGATGTCATTTTGGAAGCCAGAAGGCCTAGTACTCGAAAATCTTACGCTGGAAAATGGAAGAGATTCAGTGCTTGGAACCAGGCACAAGGAACTGATACAGCTGTGCCAAATATTCCTCAGATTTTGCAATACTTAACTGAGATGCTGGACAAAGGCCTATCTTTTTCATCTATTAAAATTCATGCCTCTGCCATTTCGGCTCATTACAATACAGAGCCACCAATCTTTTCTCATCCCTTATTAAAGCAGTACCTCAGAGGAGCCAAAAATTTAAGGCCTCCAAGGAGATCACCAATGCCTGCATGGGACCTCAACTATGTCTTGAAAAAACTCACCCTGCCTCCTTTTGAGCCAGCTGCTACTGCTGATATAAATTTTTTATCTTGGAAGACAGCTCTGCTCCTAGCAATAACTTCTGCAAGACGAGTTTTAGAGCTACAGGCACTCATGGCCGTGGAACCTTTTATCATTTTTTATCCAGACAGGGTCTCTCTGAGGACAAACCCAACATTTATGCCTAAGGTGGTGTCCAGTGTGGCTCTAAACCAAACTATTCATCTGCCAACTTTTTATCCAAATCCACAGAACAAGAGGGAGAGAATTCTGCATTATTTGGACGTACACGGACAGTTTAGTTTCTACTTGGACAGAACCAAAGTTTTCAGAAAGACAGAGCAATTACTAGTGGCATATGCTGCAGGATCACAAGGAAAGGCCATCTCAAAGCAGACTATTTCAAAGTGGATAGGCCACTGCATCCATTTCTGCTACTCTCAGCATGGCAAGCCAGTGCCTAAGGGCATTAGGCCACATTCAGCCAGAGCTGCAGCCACTTCTGCAGCCTTTCTCAGGGGAGTACCAACCAAAGACATTTTAGAGGCTGCTACTTGGAGTTCAGTGCACACCTTTACAAAGCATTACAATCTGCCACTTTACTCTAAATCCAGAGCAGGCTTTGCCACTGCAGTTCTGCAGGGCCTCATAGCCGCTCCTAATGTTGTTTAGCTCCAGCCCCCCAACCATAGCTTTGGGACTCTACCCAAATGTAATGACTGCAGCAGTGAAACACGAAGAATATAGTACAGTTGTGTACACTTACCATAAATGTAGATGTTCGAGTGTATTCACAGTTGCAGTCCAGGTTACCCACCCGCCATCCCCCTTATTTCTGCTGGAACTTATCTTTACTTCTCTGATCTATACAACCTATGTGGTGTATTTGCTTGTAAATGAAGGTAAAGTTTATTTTGGTGCATGTATATTTTATATATATATATCTAGCATACCCTTTTAGGGGCACCTGACATCTGGGGCAAGAAAAACTGAAGAAAATGGCATCGGCTGCAACTTTTATACCCCTGACGACCTGACGTCAGGGAAGGGGCGATAGCAACTGACGCAGGACCCAAGACTTTGGAATTCAGGCCGACTGAGGGCAACCTGTCAGCAGGATTACCCAAATGTAATGACTGCAACAGTGAATACACTCGAACATCTGCATTTATGGTAAGTGTACACAACTGTACTTTCCTTGCCTAGGCCCTGACCACAACGTACCTTGCTGTCAGTTTTGTGCTTTATTTAATCAGCGCACTATCCGTCGTCGTTATATTTTCACCTCTAAATATTTTGGTTCTCTGTTTAATTATCCAGAAATGTCGTTGGTTAACCATTTGGCTACCGGGATTCCGAAAAAACGCAAAGATAAAGACAGAGACAGGCCGCCGAAGTTCAAAACTACCGACGACGTTTCTAAGCCAGTCACCAGTTCGGCGGTACTCTGTGAGGTGCTTTCGCAGCCTCTGATACCCGCTACTTCTGATTCGCAGGCCTCTACTGAGACCCATTCGGAGTCCGGTATGCCGCGAGATGCTTAAACTATGGAACCCGCGGATGTCACTACCTTGGATGGGTCCGGAGCCACTGTGCAGGCACCGGCATCTGAGGGTGTATTCAGGCCTACAGACTTGCATATTAAACCGCCTCCTTCTTCACTTAGGCCTAAATCTCGAACCATGCCTAAAAAAATGATGCCCAGGCTACATGCTCAGGCCTCTATGCCTAAGAACAAATGATAAGAATGGCTGAAGATCTAATAACTCTAATCAGGGGTAGCCAACCCCCTCCCCCACTAAGAGGCCTAGGACTGAAGTTGTTTATGAATCTTCTGACCAGTATTCTGTTTTTTCGGATTCTTCTGATGATCTGGATTTGCCCTTATCTACTTATGAGGATTCTGATGCAGAGGACTCCATTCCTTCTGCTTCCCCTCCAGAGGATTTTTCTTTTAGGGAAACCTTACATACTCTAAGGGAGCATTTCCACTGGGAAAGCCAGGATTTTTCTGATTCAAAAAAGGGGCTTAGGAATTTCTTACTCCTACCTTAGCATAGGCCTTTAGCAATTCCTCCTGTACTAGACATTGTTGATTATGCTTTTTCGGAATCTAGTTTGGCCCCTAATTCCTTGCCTCCTGCTCCCAGAAAACCTGACAGATACTTCAGGGTCCCTAAATCACACAAGTTCCTTTTTAAAAATCCTATTGCGGATCCAGAGGCTATTTCACAGGGACCCAAGGGCATTAAGGCTTCTACTGCTAAAAATCTGATAGAGACTCCAGGGCGCTGGATAGATGGGGTAAGAATGTTTACACTTCTGCAGCCTTGGCCATTAGGGCTTTAAACTGCCAGTTTCATATGTTAAAAGTATCAGCAACATGTTATTGGATTGCTTAAACAGAAAATTATGATGATTCCTGACTGTGTGGAAAATAAAGAATTACAGGATTTAATGCATTCTGCTGAACAAGTTGGAAAACATACTTTACAATGTGGTTTTGATTCATTTGAGGCCTCTTGCAGGGCTGCTGTTACTGGGTCTGTGCTCAGAAGGCATGCTTGACTAAAGGAGCAATCTTTGCCCAATCATGTTAAAGCTACATTGTTGGATGCTCCCTTAAATCAGGACCGCCTATTTGGCAACAAGGCTGAGGAAGTTCTTAAAAAGATGGAAGCGGAAGCTAAATCTATGCAAACTGTTAAAGATTTCTTACAAGTTCAGCCTCCTAGATTTAGTAGGCACTGGCCCTCTAAGAATTGGTCCTTTCCAGCCCCTTCCAGGTCTTCTCAAGCCAAACCCAGACACAGCAAAGACCCCAGGTTTCAGTCCCAGGGGACACACAGGACTAAGCAGTGGGGGGCCTCCACTTCCAAATCTGGGAGTAATAAGACTCCCCCTTATGGTAAACTGTCTCACTGACTTCCTTGAAAAATTTCCAAGTACTTATCAACTGACTGCCCCTTTGGGGGGAAAGATTGCTCTTCATGCAAAGAGCTGGGAACTCATTACCCAGGACAAATGGGTTTTAAATATAGTGTCCCAGGGATACAGATTTCACTTCCACACATTGCCAACACCAAGTGAGTGGGCAGAGGCCCAAAAACAAGTACTTTCTCTCTTAAGCATGGGAGCTATTCAGCTGGTACCAGAAGAGGAAAAGGGAAAGGTTTCTACTCGAGACTTTTCCTGGTACCCAGAAAAGAGAATTCATGGCTTCCTATCCTGGACCTGTCTACTCTAAACACCTTTTTGGAGATTCCAAAATTCAAGATGCTGACTCTTCACCAGTTACTTCCTAAGCTAGGAAAAAATGCCTGGTTGGCAACACTAGATTTAAAAGAAGCATACCTGCACATCCCAATCAGGGAATCTTGCACAAGATACCTACGCTTCAAAGCAGGCTGCACTCACTGTCAGTTCTCTGCACTGCACTTTGGCTTATCTACTGCGCCCAGGGTATTCACAAAGTGCTTAGCTCCAGTTATTGCATTTTGCAGGCAAAGAAATATTCAAATATACCCATACCTGGACGATTGTCTAATTCAGGCAGAAAGCCAAGACATACTTTTGAATCATCTGGCCTTTGAACAAAGGGTGCTAACTTGTCTGGGGTACACCATAAACGAAAATAAATCACACCAGGTACCCTGTCAAATTATATTCCTGGGAGCAAGCTTGAATACATCTTCCCAAATGGCTTACCTCACGCCAGAGAAACAAATTCATTTGACAACCTACTTTAAACAAGTGGCCACAAAAACCCTGTTATCATCAAGGCAAATTCTGGAAGCCTTGGGGTTCATGGCCTCGTGCATTCTTCTAATTCTATATGCAAGACTGCATATGAGGAAACTACAGTGGTATCTATAAAGCCTATGGTGTCAACATTATTAGCTTATCTACTGAGCCCGGGGTATTCACAAAATGCCTAGCTCCAGCCATTGCATATTGCAGGCAGAGAACAATTCAAATTTACCCATACTTGGACTATTGCCTGATTCAGGCGGACAGTCAGGAATTGCTACATCAGCACCTGACATTTGTAAAGAGACTTCTAACTTCACTGGGGTATACCATCAATGAAAATAAATCACATCTGGTACCCAGCCAAAAGATTGTATTCCTGAGAGCAAGCTTGAACACAGCTTCCCAGATGGCATTCCTCACTCCAGAAAAATAGATTTATTTGACAAACTACTTCAATCTACTGGCCACCCAAACCCAGCTATCTGCAAGAAAAATACTGCAAGCCTTAGTGTTCATGGCCTCTTGCATTCTGCTAATTCCATATGCAAGACTGCATATGAGGAAACTTCAATGGTACTTAAAAAGTCTCTGGTGTCATCATTCTCAGGACCTGGAAACAATGATTCCTATCATTCCTTGTCTAAGGACAGAGTTCCTTTGGTGGGCAGAGGCCTGCTACCACAACAAGGGACTCCCTTTCACTCAACCCCCTGCCGCCCAAACCCTAACAACAGACGCATCAGTCTGTGCAGGGGGGGGGGGGGGGGGGCTCACACGGCAGGAAAATGCATTCAAGGCAAATGGAGCCCAAAACAAATGCACCTGCATATCACCAGAAAAAATGTTAGCTGTACAGAACGCACTGACAGCCTTCAAGTACCTTATTCTTCCAGGGCAACTATTGATAAAGACAGACAACACCACAGTTATGTGGTTCATAAACAAGCAGGGGGATCCCATTCCTACCCACTCTGCAGGTTAGCCATGGCTCTGTGGAACACAGCCTTGAGCAATCAAGTGCACCTGCAAGCTTGATTCCTGCCAGGCAAACTAAATTCACTGTCAGACGACTTAAGCAGAAATCTAATGGACCCACATGAGTGGAAACTGAAACCCAAATCATTCAAGCTTCTAATTTACAGGAGGGGGCACCAGCGGTGGACCTCTTTGCTTCCCCGGAGAATTATCAATTGAGCAAATATTGCACCAGAACTCCCCACAGCCAAGCATGGAAAGTGGATGCCCTGTCCTTTACATGGGAAAACATCTCTATCTATGCCTTTCCCCCTCTGCCCCTCCTCTCGAAGATTCTGCTAAAGATCAAACAGGACAAACCAAGGACAATTCTGATTGCACCAGACTGGCCACGCCAGCACTGGTACCCACTTTTGTGCAGTCTGACAGTAGTGCCACCATGGCACTTACCTCGGATCCCTTCCCTACTGTCCCAGCAGGAGGGCCAGATTTTGCATTCTCAGCTGCAAACCCTGAACCTAGCAGCCTGGCTCATCCCCTGAACACTTCACCAGCAACCCTCAGTAAACAGGTTCTGGATGTCATCCTTGAGGCAAGGAGGCCTAGTACTAGGAAATCCTGTTCAGAAAAGTGGAAAAGATACTGTTCTTGGAGCCACTCTCAGGGAATGGACACAACCGTGCCCAACTTACCTCAAATCCTAAATTGCCAAACAGAAGTGCTCCACAAAGGCCTGTCTTTCTCTTCAATTAAGATTCATGCCTCTACCATCTCAGCTCATTACATTACTGAGCCTCCCCTCTTCTCTCGCCCTCTGGTCAAACAGTTTCTGAGAGGAGCCAAAAATGTAAGACCCCCCCCCCAGGAGAGCTCCCACTCTAGCCTGGGACCTTAACTTTGTACTGGAGAAGTTCACGCTTCCCCCCTTTGAACCTATAGCAGAGTTAAAATTCCTCTCTTGGAAAACAGCCTTACTTCTAGCCATCACTTCAACAAGAAGAGTGTCTGAATTGGAGGCCCTTATGGCCGTGGAACCCTACATTATCTTCCATACGGACAGGGTTTCACTCAGGACTAACCCCTCATTTATGCCCAAGGTGTATCTAGTGTGGCTTTAAACCAATCCATTAATTTGCCAACCTTTTTCCCTAATCCTCAGAATAAAGGGGAATTGATCCTGCACTCCCTGGACGTGCACAGGCAGCTTAGGTTCTACCTGGACAGTACTACAGAGGCAGAGGGCAAGGCCATTTCAAAGCAAACCATTTCTAAATGGATAGCACACTGCATCCATTTCTGCTACAAACACCATGGAAAACCTACCCCACAGGGGATCAGAACTCAATCCACTAGGGCTACCTCAACTGCTACAGCATTTCTCAGGGAAGTCCCTACCAAGGACATGCTGGAAGCTGCAACCTGGAGTTCTGTACACATCTTCACCAAGCATTACCATTTACCTAGCTTTTCTAAATCCAGAGCTGGATTTGCCACAGCAGTCTTTCTTACAAGGCCTGTTAGCCAATCCTAGTGCTTCTTGACTGCCTCCACCCTTCCTCAGCTTTGGGAATCAACCCAAGTGTGATGACTGCAACAGTGAAACACGAAGAACATAGTACAGTTGTGTTCACTTACCATAAATGTAGATGTTTGAGTGTATTCACTGTTGCAATCCTGGTTACCTTCCCTCCAGCCCCTTGACTTCTCTATGCTTTCTACCTATCCTTTTTTTTGGCCATATCTTATAACAGTGGTATTTTAATTTTTACTGGGGGTGTTCCACACTATGTAATTGCTTCCTATTTTTGGGACTCCTGACATCTGGGGCAAGAAAAACTGATGTAATGGTGTCGGCTGCATGATGCCCTTCAAGGATGCATCTGCAGTCATAACATATGGGTTGTCCTGCCTCAGGCAGCCCTCGGTCGGCCTGATTCCAAAGTCTGGGTCCGGCCTCGGCTGATGTCGCACTTCACCCGACGTCATAGCTCCTGGGGTATAAAGGCATCAGCCGACACCATTTTCCTCAGTCTTTCTTGCCGCGCGGTGCCCGAAGCAGAAGCTGTTCGCAAGTGCCGGTCGGTCAGATCCAGAGATTTCAGCTACCGAAGACTTCTAAAAAAGCGAAGTACCCCGTTGGGGACTCTTTCTTGCCTCAGCCGATGTCAGACAAAGTAAATAATTGTTTAACTTGTGGGAAACAAATACCTCATAAGGATTTCCACTCTTACTGCCTTCCTTGCTTAGGCCCAGACCACGACGTATCAGCTTGTTTAGCCTGTGCTTCCTTCAACCGACGGACACTTAGACGTCGGTCGGAGTTTGCAGAAGAGTTTTTTGGTCCCGCTTTTGCATATAAAATGCCGACGGAGACTCAGACTACACATTTAGCTAAAAAACGCAAGGAAAAGGACCGACACTCGCGGCCCGCGATTTCGGCTGAAACCACGGTTAGGCCTACCGGGAGTGTCTCGGTTTCGGCTGAAACCGAGTCCTCGGTTCTTCCTTCGGCCGCAAGCATGCCTCCGACAACCGAGGCCACAGAGGCCCCGGCTGAGTTGGCTACAGAAATTCCTACCGAAGAAGCAGGTACACAAGAATTGTCCGACACCATTCCGTTGGACATTTCTACTCCTGCACGTGGGGCAGCTAGACCCCCTGCTTCTATGTCTATTAAGGCCTTCTCCAGGGCTAAAGCAGCTAAACTTTCCAAGGCCTTACCTACAAAAGCTCCCCCTCACAGACCTTCCTCAAGTTCTCAGATTCTCAGCCTTGCTGAGGACCTTATTTCTTTGATCAGGGGATCCCAGCCTCACCCAGACAGGGCCTCACAACCCCCTCCTGAAAAAAGGCCTAGGACTGAACCCCCTGAACCTCTCTCCACTGACTATTCCTCGGATGGATCAAATTTATCAGACCATCAGGAAGGACCCTACTCACCTTATGGGGATTCGGATGCAGAAGACTCCATTCCTTCTGCCTCCCCCCCCAGAAGAATTTTCATTTGGGGAAACTCTACATTCAATGAGGGAACATTTCCAATGGCAGGGTCAGGATTTTTCTGATTCTAGGAAAAGGCTAAGGACTTTTTTACACTTACCACAGCATAGGCCTTTAGCCATACCACCTATACTATCAGTTGTTGATGATGCATACAATGATGCCAGTTCAGCCCCTGATTCTCTTCCCCCGGCCCCTGCCAAACCAGACAGATATTACAGGGTCCCAGATTCTCACTTCCACTTGTACAAGGCCCACGCTGCAGACCCAGAAACCATTTCTCAGGGCCCTAAGGGTGTTGCAGCTGCCTCTGCCAAAAACCCCCTACCCTCTGAAAGAGAATCAAGAGCATTAGAGAGATGGGGTAAAAAGGTTTATACATCTGCTACTCTTTCTGCCAGGAGTTTTAACTGTCAATTTCACATGATACAGTACCAGGAATTTTTGTTAGATCAGCTGAATAAAAAGCTTTCCTCTCCTGAACCTTTAGACCGTAAGTCCCTTCAGGAGTTGGTACACAATTCTCAGCAGGTCAGTAATCATTTTTTAAAATGTGGCTATGATGCACTGGAGGCTTCATTTAGATCAGCTATGACTGGAGCAGTGATTCGAAGGCATGCCTGGCTAAAAGAGCAATCCTTGCCAGACCATGTTAAGTCTAAACTCCTAGATGCCCCTATGGAGAAACAAAGTTTATTTGGCTCCCCTGCACAGGTGGTTCTAAAGAAAATGGAAGAAAAAGCAAAATCTGTGTAAACAGTCAAGGATTTTCTGCAGGTCCAACCTCCGAGGTTCAGCAGAAATTGGCCTTCAAAGAATTGGTCCTTTCCAGACACCTCCAGAGCACAGAGAGGCAGAAATAGACGCCCAAGAGGCAGAGGTCAATCAAGGGGTGCCTACAGGGGCCGTCAGTGGCAACCTGACAACCAGAGGAGTGCCTCCACAGCTGCGACTGCAACCACTTCCACAGGACAGACACAATGACTTGGCTCTGATTCCGCCTACCAGGGAACAATTGGAAGCACCCTTGGGCGGAAAGTTAGCTTTATTTTCAAAAAACTGGCATTGCATTACAGGAGACAAATGGACTTTGCAAACAATAGACAAAGGCTACAGGTTTCACTTCCACACTTTACCAAAAAGAGAGGAATGCCAAACCTTCCACCAAGCCAGAAGTCAGAGGCTCTAAAACAAATCATCAACTTACTAAGGATGAGAGCAATAGAAAAGGTACCATCTATGGAACAAGGCCAAGGATTTTACTCCAGACTATTCCTTGTACCAAGAAAAGAAACTCAATGGAGGCCTATTCTCGACTTGTCCGCACTGAACACATATCTCATTGTACCAAAATTCAAGATGCTGACCCTACAGCAACTTCTTCCCATGTTGGGCAAGGAGTCTTGGCTGGTGACTCTAGATCTCAAGGAAGCATACCTGCACGTCCCTATACGACCAGATTGCAGAAGACACCTCAGATTTCTTGCAGGATAAGAGCATTATCAATTCTCAGCATTGCCCTTTGGCTTATCTACTGCGCCCAGAGTATTCACGAAATGCCTGGCATCAGTAATTGCACATTGCAGGCTTCAGGGAATTCAAATCTACCCATACCTGGACGACTGCCTAATACAAGCGGACAACAAGACAAAAATAATAAAGGATTTGGCCTATGTCATACAACTGCTGCAAGCCTTGGGATACACAGTCAACATACAGAAGTCAAGACTAGTGCCATCCCAAAGGATAACATTTTTGGGTGCAGAACTGGACACAATAACTCAGATGGCTTTTCTCACAGAAGAAAACAAAACAACTTCCAGTCTACTTCACGGCATTGACAAGACAAACTCGGCTTACTGCAAGGAAAGTCCTGCAGGCCCTGGGTTACATGGCATCTTGCATAATCTTGATCCCACATGCCAGACTGCATATGAGAAAATTACAATGGTACCTAAGAAATGTATGGTCTCAACACAGACACAGTCTAGAAACCATGATACCAATCATTCCATGCCTGAAAAAAAATTCCTGTGGTGGGCTCAGGCCTGCCAGACCAACAGAGGGTTGCCTTTCCACAAACCACAATCAAAGCAGACCATCACCACGGACGCCTCAGACCTAGGCTGGGGCGCACACATGGAAGACAAGTGTATCCAAGGCCTATGGTCCCAAGACCAGCTGAATCTACACATAAATCTAAAGGAGATGCTGGCAGTGAAGCATGCAATAGAGGCATTCAAATCATTCCTCCAGCAAGGACACCTGCTGATAAGGACGGACAATACCACAGTCATGTGGTACATCAACAAACAGGGAGGCACGCATTCCTACCCTTTATGCCGGATGGTAATGGAACTGTGGAACCTAGGCCTGAATCTCAATATTCAACTGCAGGCCAGATTCGTACCAGGAAAAGAGAATTCACTAGCAGACAAATTAAGCAGAACTACCACGGATGCTCACGAATGGATGCTGCATCCAGATATCTTCAAAACCATAACAAAGAAATGGGGAATGCCAGAGATAGACCTGTTCGCCTCCCCACTCAACCACCAAATGAAGAAATTCTGCTCAAGAGAATACCACCCACAAGCCTGGAGGGTGGACTCCCTTTCTTTCAGCTGGAAGGCCCTGACAGTTTATGCCTTTCCACCTCTCCCATTGATGTACAAAGTTCTACTGAAGATCAGGGAGGAACAGCCAAAGGTAATTCTGATAGCTCCAGACTGGCCAAGGCAGCATTGGTATCCGCTACTGAGAAGCATGTCTCGGACGAACCCATGGCCTCTACCTCTATGGCCTTTACTTCTAACACAGAACAACTACAAGACCCTGCATCCAAACTTGAAAACGCTGCAGCTAACTGCCTGGAAAATTGCATAAAACAAATCCAACCTGTTTTATCTCAGAGGGTCAAGGACATTATCCTGGAGGCTCGCAGACCCTCCACAAGGAAAATATACTCAGCCAAATGGAAGAGATTCCTCATTTGGAGTGCATCAAAGGGAACAGATGTCACGCTTGCAAACCTAGCACACATCCTAGAATACTTAGCAGAACTGTTCCACAATGGCCTGTCCTATTCTTCCATTAAGATTCATGCTTCAGCAATTTCAGCAGAGTACAACATGGATCCTCCTATCTTCTCTCAACCTCTCCTCAGACAATTTCTAAGAGGGATCAAAATGTAAAACCTCCAAGGAAACCACCTCTGCCTGCATGGGATCTCAATTTTGTGCTGGAAAAATTAACACTTCCCCTTTTGAACCAGCAGCATCAGCAGACTTACAGTTCTTATCTTGGAAAACTGCCTTCCTTCTAGCAATCACTTCAGCAAGAAGGGTATCCGAGTTACAGGCATTAATGGCAGTACAGCCTTTCCTTATCTTTCACCAGGATAGAGTGTCTCTGAGAACCAATCCTACTTTCATGCCAAAGGTGGTATCCAGGGTATCCTTGAACCAAGCTATTCATTTACCTACGTTCTTCCCTAACCCACAGAACAGGGGGGAAAAGCTACTACACACCTTGGATGTACATAGACAACTGCGCTACTATCTGGACAGAACTAAGACCAGCAGAAAAACTGACCAGCTTCTGGTAGCATATGCAACAGGAGTGCAAGGAAAAGCAATTTCCAAACAGACAATTTCAAAATGGATAGGAAATTGCATTTGATTCTGTTACTCTTTTCATGGAAAGACAACTCCTGAAAATATCAGGCCTCACTCCACAAGGGTTACAGCCACCACTACAGCTTTCCTACGAGGAGTGGCTACCAAAGACATTTTAGAAGCTGCTACTTGGAGCTCCATGCATACATTTGCCAAGCATTACAATCTTCCTTTATACTCCAGATCCTGAGCAGGCTTTGCAACTGCAGTTTTACAAGGGATCTTAACTACACCATCTTTATCTTAGTGCCTCCTCCCCCAGTTTGGCTATGGTATTCTACCCATATGTTATGACTGCAGATGCATCCTTGAAGGACATAGTACAGTTTTGTACCTACCATAAATGTAGATGTCCGATAGGTATGCATCTGCAGTCAGGATTACCCACCCTCCTTCCCCTCTGTGGTATTCCTAGGGTGCTTACCCCTCTTTCAGCTAGCTGGGGGAATCTATTATGGTGTATTTGTTTGTATGTATATATGTATATATATTTTGTTTGCTACTGTTTGGAATTTTCAACATTTATCCAAATTTAGCCTTCCTAGAGGGCACCTGGCATCTGGGGCAAGAAACACTGAGGAAAATGGCGTCGGCTGATGCCTTTATACCCCAGGAGCTATGACGTCGGGTGAAGTGCGACATCAGCCGAGGCCGGACCCAGACTTTGGAATCAGGCCGACCGTGGGCTGCCTGAGGCAGGACAACCCATATGTTATGACTGCAGATGCATACCTATCGGACATCTACATTTATGGTAGGTACAAAACTGTACTTTTTATACACCTGACATCGTGGAAGAAGCAACAGCATCCGACGCAGAAATCCCAAGACTCTGATAGTCAGACCGACTGCGGGCTTCCTGCAGGCAAATAACCCAAGTGTGATGACTGCAACAGTGAATGCACTCTAACATTTATATTTATGGTAAGTGTACACAACTGTACTTTCCTGGAGATTGCTCAAAAGTATCTGAACTAAAACACCATTCGGCTGAAGATCTCAACCAGTCTTGTAGGGTAAACCCAACATGCTGAGGTGATGTACCGGGTAATATTACTCCAATGGCCAGAGATGAAACATGTCTTCATCGGATGCTAAGGCTCCGTTGATGTGGTCACCCTGCTTGCATTAAACCGGTGTAATTCTGGACATAATAAAATCACCGTTCAAGTGACACAAACCAGAATCCTGACTTCTAGCAACAGCTTTATCCAAGTCTGAGACTCGCTGGGATAGCTGTTGTATTAATAATGACAAATTTCCAATGGAAGAAACTGTCTCTTCAGTAGATAGGTATGGATTGCAGTTGGTTCGACCGGAAGCTCCAGATGATATGTTGGTGATGAATGATCAACCAGTAAATCCACAAATCACTGTAAAAACCAAGAACACAAAAAGAAAGCTGGTAACCAACTACACAAAGCACACCTTTAATCACAAAATTAAAACACATAGTTGTAACAAAAAGTTGAGTGCTTTTGTGCCTAAAATAAGGACTTCATCAGAACACACAACTGATCAAAATAACCAATTTTATACAGCCCCAGCAATTCAGATATAATTTCAAATTGCATGAATTCATTAACCAGTTAACCAACCCCATAATTAATAGTCATTGGCATACCAAAACCTGGTCTTAAAATTTGTGAAAAAAAAATACATACTTATGAAAAAAGTGTGTGTATGTACATGTGTGTGTGTATGTATGTGTGTGTGTATATATATATATATATATATATATATATATATATATATATATATATATATATAAACCAAAGAATGAACCTGGATGCGAAACAATAAAGCCATGGAGAGAAATGTAGGTAAACTTCCGTTTAATAGTAGAAGCCAAAAAACATAAACGTATTCAACACTTCATTTTCGTTTCTAGCACTTCCTCAGATGTGAGCTGTCACAAACCAATCCACTTCATTACTTAGACTCCTGATACTTTTTTTCCCCTAGCTCTTACCTCCTAGGTAGGGCTCCTATATATATATATATTTTTATATATATAGATATATGTATATATTTGCCATCAAACTTTCGATGGCTCATTCTTGAACAGCGTGTGGCCGAAGTATGTTTTCAAAGTCTAACAATGCCGAACTGGAATAATAAGAAATCTTAATAATGAGAGTAAAGCTTGATTCGCTATTATGAGTTTGTAATTTGCAGGGGGTGTGGGGGGTGCAGGGGGGCATGCCTCCTGCTAAAACGTAAAAGGACATACGGACTTTTGAAACCTGAAGTCTGGTATGTTGAATGTTGATTGTCTTGTTTCTAACATTCGACATTTAGGCTAGTTGTTTTTTTGTTTTTGACATGATAGTTCTGTCTTTAGTGCAAAAAAATGTTTCGCCTTTGACATTTTGATGGTAAACCATATATATAGATGTAAGTATGTTTGTATATGTTTAAAAAAAAACATTTTGCCTGCAAAAATGAACCATAAAAACAGACATGCAAACAACAATGAAATAATTAAAGTACAAAATAATACCACTTGTGTATAATTCTAACGTTTCTTCATTGTCGTACTAATTGTATCCTTGAATTTTTGAGTCTCTTATTTGCTTTGCTAATGGTTCTAAACATAAAGTGAATAACAAAGGGAAAGAGGACACCCCTGCCTTGTCCCTCTGGTAAAACACGGTTCGTCAGAGAGGCACCCTTCTATCTTCAATTCTTGATTCTGGCCCATTATGTATAGTTCTAATTTACCCTATTATTCTGTCAAGTAATGCAAATGTTGCCCTTACCCTTTTTGTAAAATTCCTGCAGATGTGATCAAATGCTTTTTCTGCATCAAGATCATACCTCTGAATCTCTTAGAGCAAGAAGTCTGGACAAAGACCCAAAATAGGGACCCTTGTTTTTATTTATTTTTTTTTTTTTTTATTTTTTTTTTTAAGATCGTTCTTACGACCTTAGGAAGTTGATAGAGTAACAGGTTTTCTATTAGCATGAATTTTCTGAATGATGTAAAGTCTGAAACTAAGCTGCTTGCCATTGTTTTCTGACTTCAGTCCTCAATGATTTGTGAGAAAATCACAATTTTCATAGAAACAGACAGAAAATCTGGACGGTTGAGAGGTATGATCAAGATCCACCTCTCCAGTACCACCATTTTGTTATACTTTGCTTCTCTCTGTGTCATCATTTTATTAATGTTGTCCAATGTTTGCCTTCCCTCCACAGAACCTCCAATGTTTGCCTTCCCTCCACAGAACCACATTGAGCATCTATCAGTTTGGCAGCATCTTTGCATTCTCTTTACTGTAGGCAAACACTTGTAATGGTTTAAAATTCAAATATTCCTATGTGGTGCTGGATCTGAAGGGTCTTTACCCTCTTTGATTAATACAGCCACGACAGCTTCTTCCAGGGTGCTGTTACCCCCTCCCCCTTTTTAAAATATCATTGAACAAAACCTTCCAGATCTTTATCACCTCCTCCTTTCCCCTTCCAATCTTGAAGCTTCTATAGGGCTACATCTGTTCCTAGGCACTTCACTATTGATTATACATCACTGGTTTTATCTTCTCTCTTCTGTTCCTGTCTTAGCTGTTAATTGTTGAGCCTCATCTGCTTCTGACCTTGGTATAATTAAGTCTTCTATAAATGTTTCCATCTGTGCCTTTCCTTGGTTTCCACATTCCACTGCTTTATACATATTTTCATAAAATTAACAAAATATCTCTAAAACCTCTGTAGGCTCTCAAGTTAGTTTTCTTGTATAGGCTAAGCTTGTCAATAACCCTTTCTACTTTCTGTAGCCTAATTGTTGTAAAAAATAAAAATAGCTGCTTAAAGGCAACCTTTCTAAACTCATGCATGTTATCCAAATACTCCCTCACTTTACTTTTAGCAGTTTGCAGTTACTTCTCTTCTTCTGTGAGATTCTCTTTAATTCTGCAAGACTTTAACCTTTGTCAACCATTCATTTACTGTTTTTCCCCGTATCTCTCTCTTGCACTTACCATCTGTTTAAACTCCATTTTATTGCACTTACTGTCCCTTCTGAAGATTTTTATATCTTCCTGAATAACTCTTGAACTATTTCCACTGCCCATTTTTTAAAATTGTTTTCTCTTTAACATACGTGGGAAATAGCCAGTGTCACATATTTGCTTCATTATCCTGCACCTTTATCTTAGTTTTTATTGGTGCATAATCTGTATGGATGTGTGTCAAACCTTTCAATTGAATACACATTTTTCTGCGAGGTGTCATTTCTGTCCAGTCTAGGCCAGTTATTGTAACTTGGAGAATGTTATGTAAATTCTGTCTTGAGTTCCTACTATGTTTCACGTTGTCTTCTTGATCCTCTCCATCTCCTAACACCAGTTTGCATTTGAAGTCAAAAGTAGTCCTGCTTCTGGTCACCTCTTGTGCTTTTTTTTTTTTTTTCTCCTCTCAATCATTTTTTTTTTTTTTTTGGAACAAGGAAAAAGGTTTCACCTATAAAGTTTTTCTACGAGTTTCGTTATCAGTGTAATGAAAAGCAGTTCACTCTGTTCGCTGAACTTTTTCTTTCTTAGCCAGTTGTGCATCCAGAAGTGTTTTGATCCTTCAGGAAAACATTCTGAAGAAAACTGGGTACAGCAATTTAAATCCCACACCTGCCTTCTTGCTGGCATACATTTGCTTCTCTTCTGTCTGTTATACAGTAAATAACTGTTTCCACAAACTGCCCCCAGTTTTTAGTACTTTTTCTTTCTTCCGCAATTTTGTCATGATCTAGTCTTTCTGCTGGTATGATTGTATCTTTACTAATATAGGTCTTGTCTGCTTTTTCTTGTCAAAATTTGGAGCATACAATATAATCTGCTCGCTCACTTAAATCCTGCTGTAGAACACTAGTCCAATTGCTTATTTGTATTTTCATAAAGTTAATGTAGCCTGTTCCTTACAGTTTGGCTGGTACAGCAGGAAATCATGAGTTTTCTTTGTGTGTGCAGTCTTCTAGCTTAACTATTTTTTGAAACGACTCTTCTTGAAAAGTGTCATGCTCAGCCAGCCTCTTTTTTTCCATTTCAGCATCTGATTTTTGCCGTTTTATCAGATCATATGAATAGCTATTTAAATCTTCTATTTTTCCAACATTTTGTTATTTGACTGTATATATTTACTCAGTGTTTCGCTTATTTTAAACACTTCTAAGTGCATTTCATGTGGTTTTCTTCTAAATTACTGGAAGCCGTCTGATGTACCAAAACTGCAACTTGAACTTTATTTTGTGCTGAACAGCTGCAAGATTCTTCCCAGCTAGAGTTTTCTCTCCTCTTTTTCTTGTTATTTTTTATGTTAGTTTCCCCAAATTTCTTCTTTGCTGCCATTGAGGCAGTGTAATTATAAGCCGGTAACTGGATTTTATCCATTTAACAACTTTATTGGTTTTATTTCACATTTTTAGTTTTCACACTTGGAGAGGTGTAATCAACCTGTTGGTGAGTGTACAGCCATCGTAGAAGTTATCACAGTATAAATTTTGGTTCAGGTTTGCAGGCCACAGTGTAAGTTCAGATGTCATATCCGAGGTAGAGCACTCGAATAGGTGGTTGTACAGAGGGAGGCTTCCAGAATAATCTGGAGACAGCAGGTAAGTCATATGTAAGGAATATCAGTACATTTGAGTGCATAAAAGCAGTATGATCCAAGAAAGGTAAAAATTGTGATGCATTACTTGATGCATACATTTATGCATGCTTACACTTGTAAGGGGGCAGGTTCTGACATTATTTCGCCCATAGTAAGCAGTACGTACATTTAAATTTAGCAAAACAATAGTGATTCAAACCTAAGTACAGAAAGGTAATGCGTGGTTAAGAAAGTACTACTTGTATTAAAAATGAAATAATCAAAACAGTCCTAAAATGCAGGAAAATATACTCCCTTGTGTATTACGTTTAGAATTAGCAAACTGCAAGATTTATTCATGGAAGCAGATGCATTTATTTTCATAGCAATGACTTTTCTGAAAATACATTTAAGCTTAATGTTCTGCTGAAATGATCGTCTTCACTGGTTAAGCATAAGCAGTGTAGAAACCAGAAAATAATACATTGGAAGCGCAGGCAGTAGTAGAAATATGTGAGTGTTAGATGCAGATGATTCAGGAATATTTACTTACAGAGAAAGGGATGACTGTAGAAGTAGTTTTTGATCATCTGTAATTGCAGAATAGTGGTTTGGAAGTATATGCCAGTGACAGCAATGTATGTTGATCAGCCTGTTGGCATAGATGCAGAGCATGCATTGGCGGTACAAGAAGTTGTGGATTCATTTGATAAGTGGTTTTCTGTGGATTAGCATGGAGTGTTCTGTGAACTGCAGTCCTAACTTCTACCTAGAAGGCAGGTTGTGTGTGTCCAAGGAACACTCACGCTTTGCCTGCAAGTAGAGTCCATTGTGCAAAATTTCACCTACACTGTGTTAACATACATGGTTTATTTCTTTGGTTAGAGTGTTCAAGACACAATATATCACTGTGCATCCATGCTGAGAGGGAACTTAACAGTGCGCTTTAACCTAGGCTTGGGGTGATACAATCCCTCATCACCATTTTAAACAGAACAGACTAGGTTGGACTAAATGACAAAAAGTTAGGCCTTTGAGCTATTAGGACTTTGCTACTTATGCCCTGCCTGATGTAATAATAAAGCCCTGTGGTAGTTTGAGCTCATGCTGCAGCTGAGTTGTAAGTGTTGGTCACTGGTGATCCCATCTATAAAGGATTCAGATAGGATAGGGCTTGAAGAGATTGGGTAAAGAATAAAGAAAACAAAACAGTAGAATGGCAGATGTGAAGAACATTGACTCATCAAGATGGATGGCACACTAAATCCAGGCAATACAGGAGCTCTCGCTGGTAACATTATCTTGTGTTTGTGTTTGACTGCAGATGTGTGGCCCAGATGGTCTATGTAACATTGTATATCTTTTGTTCATGTTTTATTTAATCCTTTGCTTAAGTATTTTTATATATATTTTGCTGTATTCCAGAGGAAGGCTTGCTGTATCGCGCTCGTTATTTTGGGGATAATGAACTCTACTTGAGAGCTCAGAGGATGGGTACACCCAGCTGCACAAGGCTCTCAGAAGTGCAGTCTGCTATGCACAGTTAGGGTTGCAGTGGTCAGAGCCCTTGCCTGAAAACAAAGTAAGACTTTTACCAGTTTATGATAATGGCAATATTTTGTATTTTTCATTTTTATTAACTTTTTAAGTCTATTTGCAGTGCATTCCATTTGATATTACAAAGAAAATGTGTTTACAGAGTTAAATTACCAGAGTGGGAAGGAAGAATGGGTAATGGGGGGGGGGTGATAATCAACCCTGGGATGGTGTAAACTGCTTCCCAGACTGAGAGAAGTCTGGTCCCATTGATTAGTCCCAATTTCTCAAACAATTGCCCAAGGTACTAGAAATGTGCAACAGATTACTGAGCAGTAGGCTGTTATTAAAGGATTGAAGAAGGCTGTAGAGGTGATCCTATATATAGGCTACAACAGGACCAACCCTGGGAATTCTAGGCCAGTGAGCTTGGCCTCAGTATTCTCAGTTAAATGCTGGTGGTGCATTTAGCCTACGGCCGACTACATCCTAAGTCAACGTTTACCAAGTTTTGTGAGTGGATTACATCAGAGCTGGACAGAGGGTGCTGCTAGATGTAGTCTTCTCATCTTCAGTAAAGTATTTTACTTAGCGTCTCACTGTAGGCACTGCTAAGCAAATTTTAAGGGTTTTAGAGTAGTTATTGTGTGAATATTGAGATGGGTAGAAGGTTGGTTTGAAGGAAGAATGCAGAGGGTAGTAGATAAGAAGGATACTATTGAGAGAGGGTGAGTAGTGTTTGTCATGAGTTTCAGTGATGGGACCAATGCTATTGAGTACAGTCATCTTAAAGTATGAAAGGACGTTGAAAGCAGGATCCATGTGTTTATGGGCAGTGCCAATGTGGAGGCCACTACAGAATATAAAAAAAGAAAGCCAAGCAAAGAATCTGATGAAACTAACTAAACAGGCAAAGAGATGGTATTTATTTGCAATGACCGTTGTTTGCCAAGTGCTTTATCTGTGACACAGCAAACTTGCGGTGAAAGTGTATTATTGCCACTGTCCCCCACATTTAATAGTAGGGATTGGCAGTTATGGGGATGAAGAACGTTTACCGTAACCAGCTGCAGCTGGAATGCAGAGGCTGACTTTTCTGATGGCAGTGTTGGCACATTCATGTGTTGTCAGTAAATTGTATTATGAAGGGGTAGACCATAGGAAGCAGTCTTCTGCTTCCTCTGTTGCTGCATGTACATCACTGTGCTAAATTTTTCCTCTTGCTTTAGAAACCAAAAGGATCTCTGCTACAGAGAAGAAAGTGGGACGTTACATGGCGGAAAAGAATGCCTGTTGATGCTTGCTAGTTGACTGAACTTAGTTGTCCATATGTTCTATTTACCCTTTCCTTGATGACAGCCCAGGTCTTTGCTGAAAGCCTTCAAGTAAGGCTAGTTCATACCCCAGTTTAATTTAATAAAAAAAAAAAAAAAAAAGGTAATGCGGGTGATGACTTTGGAATAAACACCTGACCAAGAAGACCTGTTAAAGCAGAGGTGAAAGGAAAGAATAGAAAATTAAACTCAAAATTAATGAATTAATGATTTTTGGTACCAATGCTTAATGATGTTTTTCTCTTCACGTTTTTAGATCATATCCAGAAACTTGACGTGTACTCTGTCAGCTGATATTTCAGTGACAAGACAGAGAAAGGGGTGTGACTGCTACACTGAAATCTTAATGTTATATGCCATGTGGAGCTGATAAAACCAGAAGTAACGTAGGTCATTTTTTTAATACAAGATCTCAACAGTAGAACCCCCAGCTCTTCCTGGAGTGGAATGAAAGTTTTGTGTGGACACTAAACCACTTGGATGAGCATCACGTAAATGTTTAAAACTCTTACTCGTTTCCACTGCTGATGGAACAAAATCTAAATATGGACTTGAAGAAAGAAAAGATAGTTATATATTTGGATTAATTTATAATAACTTGTACATAAACTGCAATTTTAAAACTAGAAAAAGGACTTGATTAAGTTATCCAACTTTTCCTTCCAGAGTGAATAAATTGTAATATGTGTACCTAGTTTGTTTGTGTTTTTTTTTTTGTTTAACTCTGCTGAGTTAATCTCACAATATGTAGACATTGCCAAAATTTGGTTAGCTGCTGTAGCTTCTAATCTTTACCCTTAGGTGAGTATTATAAGGGTATTAATTTTGTTTTTGGTAGCTGACTTGTCTGTGGTGGTCTTGGTAAATATTTGCATTCTTTCTTTTTGACATAATTACTTGAACTGATAGCAGATTATTAAAACTGTCACTTCCAGACCTCTGAATTGCTTGGGTGGTCATTAGATATTTGGTTAATTAACTGATTATGATACCAATAAGCTACTAGACTTAACTGCCATTTGTAACTAAACTTCCAGAAGCTAATGTTTCCTGTTTTTCATAGGTTTTGACAGCCTGCTCATTAGATGTTCTTCTATATCACAGTTGCAGTATTCTTCACTATAGGGATTTCCTGCCAAGGATAAACCAACATCAGGCCAGTATACCAAAGCCTTTAGATCTTGTATGCGCCATACATCACATGTATGCTACCCGTTCAGGATGTAGGGCTTAAAGGTGATGTACAGACCCAAATTACCCAGAAATTCTTGCCACTAGTCTGAACACCATCATTGCTCGTCAGTCTGAACACCTTTTGCTCTGCTGAAGCTGTCAGCTAGTGCCACATTGAGGGTCTTTTCTTCTTTTTGGTCTTGTTCTCTTTTTAATTACCTAGAGTTCATGTCATCCAAGAAGAGAAAATGTCAGTGTAGTAGACAGATTCCTCATAAGGATCATCTGGAACAGTGTCTTTTTTTTTGTCTGTGTGCTTCCCACGACCATACCTTCTGTAGCATTTGTAAAGCATTTGTGCCCAAGGCTCTTAGAAATTGGTTGTCTTCCCTGAGCATCTGTCTTGAGAACCAAAGGCTTAAACTGTTAGCCCAGGGTAGCATGGCCAGATTCTTTGGCTGTCCAGCCTCAACCGGACATTTCTGTAGAAGTAGGTGATAGCTCTGTAGGCTATCTGGTGTCTCTGTTGGATTCCTATGCTGTGATCCCATCAGAGGCCAGCATGGATCTTTTCTTTCTCGCATCCTCTGAGGCTTTGCAGGTATCTGTTCTGCACACTGGGGGCTGCAGTTTGTTGTCTCGGAGGGCCGTAGAAGGATTCTGCAGATTCTAATCAGGAGGAAGTTCCAGGTACTCTACTTGAATCTCGTCAAGGGTTGATGTCCCTATCAAGAAAAGACAGAAGACTAAGTATAATTCTGTAAGCCATAAGGATCCTGAAAGGGAATGGCAGGAGTTTACTGAAGGCCTTTTTAATGCCTTAATGGCCCCGAAGCCTCCTCAAGGGGTTTCTGTGGCTACTCCCCCTTGGACTTTAACTCCATCCAAACTGAATACGCAACCCGATTCCTCAGATGAGGATTCAGACTCTGATGTTGGGTCCTTGTCTTAGTCTTCCCAGATGCAGATAGTCCTGAGTCTTCTTTTGAGGAATTGTAGCTAGAATGATTTAATACTTTTAAGTGGTATTCTTTTGTCTGATATCCAGAAAAGGTATTTTGAGCTGCTTCAGGTGGACACTCCTAAACCTGCAGTAACTCCTGTGTTGGCTGATTTATTAGACACCTTTATAGCTGCTTCTAAGTCTCCTGATTCTTAGCTTCATACTCCAAAGAAACCTAACAAGTTCTATAAAGTTCCTGAGGATTGCCAATTCTTATTTAACTTTTATCCTGCTGACTGTGCTCTGGTGTCAGTTTCCTCTGACAAGCTTTCTAAACATTGAACCTCTTCCAAGTTTCTGCCTTCAGATCAGGATAGAAGTGCACCAGAGATAATTGGTAAGAAGGTTTATACTGCTTCTACTTTGGCCTTTCAGGCCATCAATTACCAGATCCACATGACCAAATATGCTCTGGCTTCAATTGCCAGGCTTTTCAGGTTCTTTCCAACCTCCCTGATTCTGAAGTAAAATCTTTTGTTCTTTGTTTAGAGTTCTACGTCTCAGGTGGCTCGTCACTGTATTACGTGTTTGCTGCTGATGCTTCTTCCAGAGCTTCTGCCTTTGGGTCTGTCACGAGGCATTATTCTTGGCTTCATCTTCAGTCATTACATGAAGACATTAAGGCCATGTTACTGGATTCCTCAGTCTCTTTTGGGCTGCTGCTGTTGATATGTTTGTCTCTTCAAGAAAAAGGTAAAGCTTTGCAGGACCTTAAACATATTTTTCTCTCTCCTATCCCTAAGTTCCAGAGGAATTATCCTACTAGACCTGCCTTTTTTGCAGGCAACCTTGTCAGACCACCAAAGGCAGGAAGAGTGGTAGGCAAGCTCCTTCTGCTAAATCTTCTGTGGACCAGAAGCCTCATTTATCTGAGAAGCCTTGCTTCTCTTTGACATCTTTCCCCCCAAACCCTCAACCAGGTTCCCTTGTCTGTTCAGCTCTCCCTCTGTCTTCCAAACTGGCATCTTATCACCTCAGATTTTTGGATTCTATCATCTGTCAGGGTTACTTCATGATGTGGAAGTCTCTCTCTCCTTTTTCAGGGATTCACCAACCTCTTCTGGAACAACTTCGAAATTTCTTAGACGTTCTTGGGTCCTTGGTGGAACAGGGAGTTATTCAACCTGTCTCCCCTTCCCAAGTAGGATAGGGATTTTACTCCATGAAGTTCCTGGTTCCTCAAAAGGAGGGTGGTTGCAGACCTATTCTGGATCTCAACTTGCTCAACATCTTTCTTAAGGTTTCTTCTTTTCAGATGCTTAATCTTCAAATGCTTTTTCCTCATTAAATATCCCAGGCTTTTCTGGTGTCCTTGGATCTGAAGGATGCTTACCTTCATATTCCTTTTCACCCTCTTTTCAGGAAGTTTTTATGTTTCTTTTTCCTCCTCTCGTTTTCAGTTATGTGCTTTGCCCATTGGCAGTCATAAAATGCCTGGCTCCTCTGATTGCATTTTGCAGGCTGCAAGTCATTCAGAATCTTCCTTATCTAGACCACCTGTTGCTTGAGACACCTTCTGTCAGTTGCCTGTTGCAGAGTCTGGAGTTTATTATATCTCTCCTTCAAAGTCTGGGCTTCACTGTCAACTTCCAAAAGTCTGTCCTGACTCTGTTAAGATCGTGCGTATCTGGGTTGCAGGATTCAGACAGTGCCAATGTTGGTCTCTCTGGTACCTCCAAAGGTTCTGTCCTTGACAGCTTTCTTTGTCTTTTCTTCCACTGCCTGCTATTCCAGCCAGAGAACTTCTTTGAGCCCTGGGATTCATGGCTTCTATTCCAATGCTTCCTCTTGCCAGACTGCATATGCAGAAGCTTCAGTGGTACCTCATTTCAGTTTAGCTTCAGCATTACCACCCTATGGATTTCAGAGCATCTCTCCTTTACCTAAAGTGGGAATTCGAGTGGTGGATTCCGCAACTTACCCTTTACCCAAGTGTACCTTTTTGACTTCCAATTCCTTCTCAAGAACTGTTTATCAATGCTTCAGAGATGGGGTGGGGGGCTTCCTGTGGTCACCTGAAAGTTCAGGGTCTTTGCACCCCCTTCAGAAGTCAGACCATGTCTACATCAAAGAGATGAGAGCCCCTGATTCTGGTCCTTCAGGTTTTTCATCCCATGCTCTCTCCAGGCCCTCTGAAGGTTTACACAGACAAACATTACAGTGATGGTAGTATGTCAACAAGTAGGGGGCACAAAGTCTTGCCTTCTGTGCAGACTGGCTCTATAGGTCTGAGAGGCATCTCTCAGTTATCAGTTAACTCTTCAGGCAGTGTATATTACTTCAGAGCAAAATCTAGTGGCACACACTTTGAATAGATCTAAAACAGAGGCTCACAAATGTATGCTTTACAGAGACATGTTTCTGGACATAGTATTCTTCAGCTAGATCTTTTTGCCTCCCCTCTGAACAGGCAGCTCACTGTTTTCTGTTTCAAGCTGCCATCCCATTTGGCATGGAAGATGGATGCCCTTTGTTTTCCTTGGAAGGGGGTGTTTCTCTATGCCTTCCCTCCCCTTCCCCTACTTCCAAGAGTCCTGCAGCAGATTCAGCTGGACACCCCGAAAATCTTGCTAGTGACTCCCTTTTAACACTGGTTCCAACCTCTTAATCCATCTAACCAGGGGCATTCGCCTCAAGTTGTCTCACTGGTTGGATCTCCTCACAAAGGACAAGGGGTCACTCATCAATCCTCACTTGTCCACTCTTCAACTGACACTGTGGGTGATAGGGTTTTGATCCCTTTTAAGCACCTCTTTTCTGAGGATGTGCTCAGGGTTTTACAAGAGGCAAGAAAACCCGCAACCCAAAAGTCTTATGTCCAAATGGAAGAGATTTTCTCTCTGGTGCCATACTCATAACCAGGACTCTTTGTTCAGTGGGGCTCCATTTAGTTCTCTCCTGTTTGTGTAAGTTGCTCCAGTATGGTTTGACCCTTTATTCTTTAAAGGCCCATCTGTCAGCTATTTTTGTCTGTCTCCTCCCCCCTTGAATTTTCCTTTGATTTCTCACTTTGAGGTCAGTTTCTTAAAAGCATTCTGCATCTTAGGTTCCCAAGGAAGCCTATTCGTCCTGTATGGGACCTTAATTTTGTTTTAGATAAAATGAGCCAGTCACCTTTTGAGCCTGCAAGATCAGCTTCTCTGCAGCACTGTACCTGAAAGACTGTCTTGTTGCTTGCTGTTCTTCTCGGAGGGCTTCCGAGCTTCATGCACTTATGGTCATGTCTCCTTTTTTGATTTTTTGTAGGGACAGGTTGCCCCTTCATACTAATCCATTTATGCCCAAGGTGGTTAATAAGTTGTCTTTGAATCAAGCAGTATATCTTCCTTTTTTCCTTTTCAGTCTGCTTGTAAGAGGGTTCTACATACCTTGGATTTGCTCAG
Organism: Protopterus annectens; assembly: GCF_019279795.1. Classification (NCBI taxonomy): domain Eukaryota; kingdom Metazoa; phylum Chordata; order Ceratodontiformes; family Protopteridae; genus Protopterus; species Protopterus annectens. The sequence continues at coordinate 461,530,008 of NC_056748.1, forward strand.
ACAGGTTAGGCATTATTTGCATAAAACTAAGGTCGGCATTATTTGCATAAAACTAAGGTCATTCTGAAGTCTGACCAGCTTCTTGTTTCTTTTCATCCCAGGACTTTGGCTTTGGCTGTTTCTAAGCAAACCATCTACTTCCAGATATCGAAGGCCATTTCCTTTTGTTATTCTTTTGCAAATATCTATCGACCTCCATTAGGGCTCAGTCCACTAGGGCTTTTGCCTCTTCTGGTGCTTTCTTCAAGGGATTAGACACCAGTTCTATCCCTGAAGCTGCTATTTGGTCTTCAATGCATACCTTCACTAAGCATTATAAATTGGGCATGGTTTCTAAGGCCAGAGTAGGTTTTGCTGTAGCCATTCTGCATGGGTTCATTGAGGGCTCTTCCCAGCTTTCCTCTTCCCAATCCTTTTCATGAGCTTTTGTACACTCACTACAGGGAAGAATACTGCAGCAGTGATATAGAATGATATAGTACAGTTGTGTAAAATCTTACCATAACAGTAGATGTCCTTCTCTTTACTCTTGCAGTATTCGTTCCCTCCCTCCATCCCCCTTTTTTCTTTTGGGCTTTATTTTGGTTTTCCTCCTGGCCGATGTCTTCATTTTTCCATCTGCATTTTCTCCTTCTGGATGTGCATAGCCTCTTTTGTTCTATGGAGACTGTTCTCTAGTGGAGCAATTCAGTTCTGGGTAACTGTGTCCATACATCACCTTTATGCCCTACATCCTGAACAGGGAGCATGCATGTGACATATGGCTCATACAAATTTTAAAGGCTTTGGTATGCTGACTGGATATTGGGCTATCCTTGGCAGGAAATCCCTATGGTGAAGAATGCTGCAACAATGAAGAGAAGGACATTTACTGTTATGTTAAGATTTTATACAACTGTACTTTCTTAACTTTCTGGCTTCGTAATGTTTGCTTAAAGACTTTATGGATTTAGTACATTATTTCTACATTAGATACTCAAGAAACGTTTATTAAAATGAACACTTTTGTGACTGAGCTTAAATCTTTTGAAGTGAGTATATGAAATGTGACCACAAATAATTTCTTAACTTGCTTTGGGGTTCAGTAGTTGAAAATTACATAATTTTTTTATTTGCAAGCTTTTTTATCAGTAGTTGTTTCCTTGTAGCTGGTGGAGTTATGGATATGTTTGAGATCATTTTTTGGTGGTTTTTTTTTTTTCTTTCTTACTACTAGCCTTATTGATTTTCTAGTTGCTGCCATATTTATTCCTCAACTTCATTGGTTTAACAACCCTGTAGTGCCTGTTCAGCACAAATTTATTGGCCCATTGTTGGCATTTCACTCATTTCTGTGAGCAATCTTATAAGGTCATTAAATGTGGAGAGAGCCAAGACAGCCTAAGCAAGGCACCCAGTAATCTAGCTCAACAAGATGCTTATGTATGCTAGTTTATATCCCTACAGCATATCTGCAAGTTTGTAAAGTTCAGGTATGTGCATTTCCATGCCTTGCTGTGTCCCTTATGTGTATCCAAAGTACACTTTTGTTTCATAAATACCACTTTCCCTCCATAATGTTTTACAGCAATTGTGAGAGGCACACAATGCCTCACCCTTTATTCCATAATAACTGCTTGATCAGCTAACCTTCTGGTGTCTGTCCATAAACCTGCATATTGGCTGACTGTTGGCAGTGCAGACTTCTGATGCCTTACCAGTGTACTATTTGGCCACTAATCTTTTTTTTTCTGTTGTAAATTTTAGATGGTCCTGTGATATTTTCTGGTTACTAACGTTTTTGTCCCCAAGATTTGTATTGATACGAGTACAGTGTCATAATGCCTATGTTTTTCCAGTATGATTGTTTTATGCAAAACAAGATGTAGTGTAGATTCGTGTATTACATCAACAATTAGTTTTGAAAATTTTATTTTTTATGATTATTAATACTTGTTACCACATAAAATGTGTAATTAGTTTTGGAAACATTTGCTGTTGTATGGTTTCTAATGCTTATACTTTTGGTGTTTAGCTACTTAAATCACATGTATTCCCTGTTGATGCTGACTATAGGAATGTGTAGGTACCTACATTTTGTAATATGCTTCACCTAGGTTAATAACATTGATTACTGATTTTAAAAGATTATTCAGTGCAGCTGTAGGAGTGGAGATTCTTGATTACTAGAGTGACATACACAGTGCATACATGGAGTGTTTATTTCAGGTAAAGTGGTATGCAAAGAAAACTCCAGACATTTTTTTTTTTTGGGGGGGGGGGGCATACAGAGCCCCAGAACCGAGTCTAGCACAAGGCTTCCTAAGTAGTTGCATAGGGACCTATGCCATATAGGGGAGTTCCATCAGTGCATTTTAGTCGGTGTGTCACACTGTCATGAATATTAAAAAGATCTTGCATTATCGCTTCTGTCCACTTCGATGAATGGGTCATTTGCCCTTATGGTAGATCCAAGCCAGCAACTATTTCAGCTACTTCAGTAAACTCCAGAGCTGAGGCATCTCCCTTCACCCATAAGTGCATTTTTGCTCTCTTAGTCCCAGATCTTGTTTGACAGCTCCAAGCCATGTACATAATATCCAGTGCACTTACATACTGTTGTCATATAAGGATCTTTATTCATATATCTGACTGATGTTTTTAGTTAGATTTTTTTCTCCTTGTGCAGTTAACTTTCCTCTTTCATAGTTTGTCAGTGTGTCACAATGTCATGAATATTTAAAAGATCTTGCATTATCGCCTCTGTCCACTTCGATGAATGGGTCATTTGCCCTTATGGTAGATCCAAGCCAGCAACTATTTCAGCTACTTCAGTTCACTCCAGAGCTGAGGCATCTCCCTTCACCCATAAGTGCATTTTTGCTCTCTTAGTCCCAGATCTTGTTTGACAGCTTCAAGCTATGTACATAATATCCAGTGCACTTCCATACTGTTGTCATATAAGGATCTTTATTCATATATCTGACTGATTTTTTTAGTTAGATTTTTTCTCCTTGTGCAGTTAACGTTCCTCTTTCATAGTTTTTACTGTTTAACAAAAAAATTCTTGCCATCTCCTCCCCCACTCCCCTGATTGGGGACAGCCTAATTCAATTTATCCCTTCCAGTCTGTAGCACTTAAAAGGTAGTCTCCACAGTTATGTAGAACATAGCTCTCAACCTTCCATCTCCAAAATGAGGAACACTACCTTTCATGATGTGGTACAAATGAGGAAAATGTGGAACACTCATTAACAGTTTACTAACAACTTCATCTAGGAAGCTCATAGGATGGTTGAAATGGGATATATTTTTATTTACTGTGGATATCCGTTAAAAATTGCCAACACTGAATGTGTGACAGATCCATTCAGTGTGGAGCTTCGAGGAACATGAATGTTTTAAGACCTGAAATGAGGAACATTCCTCGTAATGAAAGTACACTTGAGAGGTATGATGTAGATTTCTGTTTTTTGTTCTATTTGTCTGTGTTTATATCCTTGATGTCAGTGTGGTGCTTAATTTTGCTTATACATTTTAGAACTGTTAATACTGTTTGCTAATATGGACAAGGCTTCGGGCCTTAAAACGCATGTCCATTGCAGACCGAAGATTCCACCTCAGGACATGCATGACCTTTGTCATCTGTCTGGGGCAAAACACTTTCAAGCCACAAGCAACATTTGCAATTCCTGCAGGCCTCATTTCCTTTTTGAACATCACAGCAAGCTAATCATGAAGAGCCTTTTACCTTGAGAATCTGTAGAAAGGAAAGACAACACATGGAATTGAAAGGGAAGAGAAAAAAAAGGAAGAAAGATGAAGAAAAAAGAAGTCAGAAGATCATCCTTCTGCTCATTTCCCCTAAGGTTCCTAAACCAGCTTCCTCCCATGAGGTGTCTGCTGGTAATCTATATGTAGCCATCTATATCTACACTCTTGATTTTGGTGTCTGCTCATGCCAAACCTGTAGTTATCCTGATAGGTCTCCCAGGAGGGAGTCCTCTAGCAGCTAGTAGTCTTGAATATGAACTTTCAAAAATGTCCTTCCTTAGATCACTGTTGCAGCATTCTAATACTTTGGGGTTATCTCGCTGAGGTAACCTGACGTCTGTCTGGAGTACCAAAGCCAGAAATGTTCCATACAGCTGTAGGTCTGATAAATGACCTCAGTCCACAGGCATAAGAGTACATAATTGGAAAAATCAGAGTAAGACGATCTTGCTGCCAGTTAGAACGCAGATCTTGCACAAGTCAGTCTGTTTGCCTGCTCATTGGTGTTACCTCTGCTTTCACTTATTTAGATGAGTGCACCATTAGGGAACCTTCATCATTTTGTTTTTAACTTTAGCATTTAAAATTGTTAGATGTCAGCTAAAAGAGGGAAGAGTGATTGTGGTAGGCTAATGAACCACCACTATCCGTGCTTATTTTGTCTGGGGGCTGAACGCAGCTTTAAGGATGGTCAGATTTCTCAGTCTTTTGTTCCAAAAACCCTACTTACACATCTTTCCTTGCTGAACACCTCTTTAGAGAGAGAGCGAGAGAGAGTGCTTGAATCACCTCTGCCAAACCAAAATGGCAGAACCTTTGGCATCCAACGTCCCACTTGTTCCAAAAAAAATTTTTTCAAAAAGCTAGGCCCAGTTGGACTTGAATGGTACCCATTGATGTGTTAAAGGATCATGCCCAATTATTTGTCAGGCTTTAACTACCGTGACCCTGGCAGAGGCCGGTATGGCATCTGATTCTCGTATGTTTGATACGACTGATCATACCAATACAGTTGAGAAGGGAGAATCAAGGCTGATTATTTCAGAGGGAAATGAGAGCATACCTCAAATCCTAGTTGGGGAAGAGGTGCCTGTAGGGTTCTGATCTGCCACACTTTCTGAAAGCAGGCATCACACCTAAGAAAAAGAAACAAAAAAAATAAAGGTTTATCCTTCTCAGATGCCTCAAAAAAAATGAATGGGTGTAATTTTCAAAGGGCTTGTACCAGGCCATTGTATTCCTCAAGCCTTCCTTTCTATATGCTTCCTCTTTTCCTACCTTTTCTCAAAAGAGAACATGAATCTTCTGAGAAGGAGTAGGAAAAATCTGATTTAAGTTATTACTGTTTAGCTTATTCATCCCAAATTCATTCTCCAGGCCAGATGGCTTCTGATGATGAAGATATTATTCCAACTCTCCTGTTGAGAACATTTATTTTTGGGCAACATCACAAAAATGATGCATTTTAATGGGAATCTAGGCAGGTTTGTGATGTGCAGAGGAGGTAATACAACTTGTTTAAAGGTAGGAGCTCCAATGCCAGCTCCTGTACCTCCAGTTTTGCAGGCCTTTCTAGATACATTATCTCTTCTACCTTTCCTGATTCCCAGCACCTGGTCCCCAAGAGGCCTGATAGGTTTTACAAAGTGCCAGAGGATCTAAAGTTTCTTTATTAAAAAAAAAATCCTTTGTTTGATCCTTTGGTGTATTCTGTCTTCACTGACACACTGGCTTTCAAGATATTGAAATGTCAGACCCACTTGACAAGTATTTGTTGTCTATTATTGGTGAATTGAGTAAGATTTTGACTAACCTTGAGGTTTCTGAAAAGAAAATAGCAGCTATTTCTATGGTGGGTCATACTAAGGTGACAATTCATACCATTAAATGTAGTTGTACAGTGGAAGCTTCTTCCAGAGTGGCTGCTGTTGGATCTCTTATCAGGATATTTGCATGGCTTTGTTCTTGGTCCCTTCCTGATGGTATTATACCTAAGCTGCTAGGCTCTCCTCTTCACAAGGATTTTTCTATATGGCCCTGCTGCTGCTGCAGACCTGCTCATATCTTTGCAAGAGAAAGTCATGAAAGATTTTAAGAAAATTTTTCCCACCTCAGTACTCTGATATCAGAAAACTGCCCAGCTAAGCCCACTTCCTTTTTATATAAGGACCCAAGATCTACTCGGAAAGGCAGGAAGATCCCTAGAAAAATATTTCGGAACAAACAAGATTCCAAGTATGGGAAACTGCTCTTTCCAAACAAATCAGTCTCACTGCTCCTCTTCCTCCTCCTTTCTTCCTCGGTCCACCCCTCCTCCTGTCAAAAAGACTAACCTCCCCCTTTCATGGTTGGCAACTTATCACTTAAGACAAATGGGTATTGTTGATCTTTAAACAGGGCTACAAAATGACTTAGAAGGGAATTCCAGCCTTCAGAGGCATTCCTTCCCCTCCATTCGCCCAAGTCTGCCTTCTCTGTTCTATTTTACAGGGTCTTCCTGATGAAGGTACCATAGAATCTGTACCCCCCTACACACACACAATTTCTAGGAAAAGGCTTTAATTATCGATTATTCCTGGTACCCAGAAAAGGAGATTGGAGTCCCATTCTAGACTTGCCTCACCTCCATACCTTTTGGAAGGTACCTTTTTTCAAAATATTTTCCAAAATATTTTCCCTTCAAACTCTTCTCCACTTCGTTTTACCCCAAACTTTTCTGGTATCCTTAGATCTGAAGTATAGTCACCTTCACATTCCCATGCGTACTTCTTACAGGAAGTTCCCCAGGTTTTCTGCTTGTTAGTTCTGTGCTTTAATCTTTGACTTTTCTTCAGCCCCCAGGGTTTTTACAAAGTGCCTGGCTCCAGCTATAGCTTTTTGTAAGAATCTGGAAATACAAGTATTCCCATAACTTGACATACTTCTTATACAGGCAGCCTCTCGGGAAGCCCTGTTAAGGCATCTCAACTACACTGTCTCCTTTCTGCAGAGACTGATGCCCGCTACCTCAGAGCCACAGGCCGCTTCTGACTCCCACGTGGAGACGACTGGGCCTCTGGATACTCAAGGTATTGGACACTCGGAAACCATTCCCTCAGATGGGTCCGGAGCCGCTGAGCAGGCATCGGCTTCTGAGGGTGTCTTCAGTCTGAAAATTTCTGGTTTGACCACTACCCTGGAACAAGTCTTTCTTGTTTGCAAGCTTGACATGTCTAATGGTAGCTTTTCTCCAACAAGAGAAAGTTCCTACACTCTGTGTATCTGCAGTCCATCCTTCCTAAAGGCTCTGTGGTTCTTGGTAGCTTCCATCCCCATGATCCCCTTTGCCAAACTCCACATGAGAAAGATCTAATGGTACTGAAAGTTTCTCTGGTCTTAGCATTGTCATCCATTGGGCTCTAATTCCACTGCTACCTTTTCTAAAAAGAGAGCTATATTGGTGGCTGTCTCTGGTCCAGCTGAATCCAGGACTTTCCATTCAAGCCAGTTCCCACTTAGGGACTCAGATGCATCAGATGTAGTTTGGGATGCATGAACAAGCTATTTAACAGTTCAGGGTCAGTGGACCCTCAAACAAAGGAGCATAGTGTGAAAGAGATGAGGCCACTCATTCAGGCACTGCAGGTCTTTTCTCATACTTGGAATTCAGTAACCCTTAGGATTTACACAGACAACACCACAGCCATGTGGTATGTAAACAAGCAAGGAGAGCCAAAGTCATACCAACTATGCAGATTGGCTGTTCTGGTTTGGGCAAAACTATAAAAGCAAATCTGTCTCTACAATCATTTTGCATTCCATCCTAGAACAGTGTTTTTGTGACATCATTAACCAAGGCCCTGGAAAACCTTCATGAATGGATATTGAATGGAGAGGTCTTCCTGGACATAGGTATATCTGAGGGATATTGCATTTGAGGACTATTTGCCTCTATTCACAGCAGGCAGCATAGGCTGTTTTGCTCCAAGATCCCTTGTCCTCAGAACTAGAGGATGGATGTCCTGCCTTTTTTCTTAGAAGGGGAAGTTCCTTTATGCCTTCCTCCACTCCCCTTAATCCTAAAGGTTCTATTAGAGATCCAAAGGGAGAGATCGAAAATCTTGCTTGTGATTCCCTTTTGACCTAGGCAGCCTTGGTCCCCCCTTCATCTGACCAGTGGTCATCATCACAAGTTACCCTACAGAGTGGACTTGCTCACAGTGAAAAAAAGTTTCTGCTTCATCCCAACATGCTAGCTGCCAGCTTAACATTGTGGTTGGTAGAATTCTAATCCTTTTCAGACAACAGTTTCCTGAGGATGGGCTCCAAGCCCTTCAAGAGGCAAGAAAATCTGACACTAGAAGATTTTGCATATTGAGATAAAAAAAGATTTCTTGTCTGGTGTCACAAAAACAGGGATTCCCACTTATTTTCATACTTGTGTGAACCTTTAAAAGCTGGTTTAGCCTATTCCTCTATCAAGACACTCATCTGCCATTTGGCATGCATGCCCCTTGATATGCCCCTGCATTCACAAATTGAGGTGAAGCAGTTTAACTCCATCCTTCATTTGAACCCTCCAAGGTGGGTTATCCCCCTCCTTGGGTCTTTAAATTTGCCTTGGGAAGAGCCTAACTAGCCACCTTTTGAACCAGTAGTTTCTGCATCTCCAAAGTTGCACTTGGATAATCATTTTACTAGTCACCCTTACTTCTTCCTGAAGGGTTTCTGAGTTTCAAGCCCGAATGGCTTGTTCCCTTCCTAGTTTTCATAAGGATAGGGTGTCCGAACCAGGCTGTTAATCTACCTACTTCCTTTCTAAACTGTCAAAACAAGGGTGAAATACTTTTGCACTCGTATGTGTACAGGAAACTGGATTCTATTTGAACAAGACAAAAGAAGTTAGAAAGATGGATAATTTCTTTCAGGAAAACAAGTTGGGTAACGCAGTCTGCAAGCAAACAATCGTCAAGTGGATTTCTAAGTCCATCTCCTTTTGTTACTCTCATCATGGTAAATCTTTATCCTGTTTGGTTAAGGCCCCTTCCACTGGAGCAGTCTCTTCCTCTGGGGCCTTTTACAAAGGGATTGATTCCAGGGTTATTGAAGTGTCCTGGACTCACAAAACACTACGGAGCATATGCTTTCTTTAGATTTAGACCTTCTTTTGCTAGGTCTGTGCTGCCTGGATTGATAGCTCCCTTAGTCCATCCACACTTTCTAATAAGCTTTGGGAGTCACCAAACAGAGCTGGAGAACTGCAAGAGTGATTTAAGGAAAGACAGTGCAGTTGTGTAAGAACTTACTATAACAGTAGATGTTGTACTGATCACTGTTTTGTAATATTACTTCCCACCCTCTTTCCCACTTTCTAATGTTTATTTCACCAAATTGGCAAATGATTACCCAGGACAAATGGGTCTTGAACATAGTGTCCCAGGGCTACAGGTTTCAATTTCACACCCTACCAAGGGCAAAAGGTATGCCAGACCTGCCACAATCAATGGGCAGAGGCACAAAAGCAAATTACGTCCCTCATGGACATGAGGGCCATTCAACAAGTACCACAGCAAGAGCAGGGGCAAGGATTTTACTCCAGACTTTTCTTGGTGCCCAGAAAGGACAAAACCTGGAGACCAATACTGGACCTGTCTATACTAAACACGCTTCTGGATGTTCCAAAATTCAAGATGTTGACTCTACAGCAGCTACTGCCCATGCTGGGCAAGAAGGCTTGGCTTGTAACTTTGGACCTAAAAGAGGCATACCTGCATGTCCCAATCAGACAATCTTGCAGAAGATACCTCAGATTCATAGCTGGCTCAATGCACTACCAATTCTCTGCACTGCCTTTTGGCTTATTTACTGCGCCCAGGGTCTTCACAAAATGCCTGGCACCAGTAATTGCATTTTGCAGACAGAGGAATTCAAATATATCCTTACTTGGATGACTGCCTTACTCAAGCAGAGAACAAAGACATTCTTCTAAAGCATCTGGCGTTTGTAAAAAGATTACTAATTTGCCTAGGGCACACAGTAAACGAAAAGAAATCAAAAATAGTACCCTCTCAAGAGATAATATTCCTGGGTGCAAGCTTAAATACAACTGCCCAGATGGCTTATCTCACTTCAGACAAAGGCAACAAAGACCCAGTTATCTGCAAGGAAAATCCTGCAGGCCTTGGGCTTCATGGCATCCTGCATTCTACTAATTCCATATGCCAGACTGCATATGAGGAATCTACAATGGTATCTAAAAAGTGTTTGTACTCAGCATTGCTATAGCCTGGAGACAGTAATTACCCTCATTCCCTGCCTGCAACAGGAGTTTCGATGGTGGGCACAGGCCTGTCACCACAAGGGTCTGCCATTCACTTTACCCACAGCTAGACAGACACTAACAATGGATGCATCAGATTATGCCTGGGGGGGCCCATATGGCAGGAAAATGTATTCAGGGCACATGGCCCGCAATCCAGATGCATCTTCATATCAATCAAAAAGAGATGCTAGCTGTTCAGAATGCCCTGACAGCTTTCAAGGATCTACTTCATCCAGGACAACTACTGATAAAGGCAGACAATACTACAGTCATGTAGTACATAAACAAGCAGGGAGGCACACATTCCTACCCCCTCTGCAGACGAGCAATGACCTTGTGGGACACAGGATTGACTTATCAAGTTCACCTGCAAGCACAATTCCTGCCAGGAAAAACAAATACTCTGGCAGACGAACTAAGCAGAAACCTCATGGATCCACACAAGTGGAAACTGGATCCACAAGTCTTCAGCATGATAACAAGAAAATGGGGATGCCCAGACATAGATCTATGTGTGTCCCCTCACAACTGCCAGTTACAGAGATTTTGCACAAGGATTTATCACAAACAGGCATGGAAAGTGGATGCTCTATCCTTCAGCTGGAAAAACCTAACAGTATATGCCTTTCCTCCACGGCCTCTCTTTCCCAAGGTACTCCTAAAGGTCAGACAAGAGAACCCAAAAATCATACTGATTGCCCCAGACTGGCCACGCCAGCACTGGTACCCAATCCTAAAGAGCTTGTCTCAAGGTCCAGCATGGATATTGCCTCAAACTTCTCACTTGCTGACCCAACAAAACAATCAGATCCTGCACAGCCAACTCAGGACCTTAAATAGGTTCATAGGTTCATACTAGGCTATCTGCCCAAGGGCATTTATAAGCCTAGCCCATAGTTATTTGGCTTTCGCCACCCCTTTAGTTTGAATAAAACTATGCCTATTATTTTGCTGTGCCTCTGTCAAGCAGTGACACTGAAGTAATCCCTGGGGTATATCTGCGATCCCCCATCCATTGGTCAAGATTCCTCTTGAACAAGGCCAGCGAGGTGCTCTGCCTCACATGTACCGGGATTTTGTTCCACAGCATAGGGAGTCTCTGGGTGATGAATCTGTCCCTCCAGCACGTTCTATTAATAACCGTGTCAAGGTTTAAGTCTCCCGCCCTTGTGGTTCTGAGGGATCTAGATTTTTTTGAGGTGAAGCATATTCATCAAATCAGGGTTTGACATGGCCTTATATGTCAGGCACAGGTCACCTCTGAGCAAGCGGTATGAGACTGAATAGAGCTGGAGTTCTTTCAGTCGGGCAGCATAAGACATATTTTTGAGACCCTTTATCCTTTTGGTGAGGAACTTTTGGGGCCTTTCCAGCTGCTGCAGGTGTCGGGTCAGATACATTCCGAATGGGGCATTGTACTCAATCATAGGTCTAATGAGTGATGAGTACAGGGGGACGATGACCTCCCTTGATCTAGATGTGAGTCCCTTCATGATCAGGTGGGCAATGTAGAAGGTTTTCCTAACTACTTTAGCAACATGAGTGTCAAACGAAGGCTACTGTCAACCTGGGTCCCCAGATCCCTGATGACTTCTTCTGTGCTCAGTGGATTGCCACCTATATGGTAGCTAGGGGTAACCTTGTTTTTCCCGAAGGGTATGACTATGCATTTCTTGGCATTTAACTTTAGGCCATGGCTCTGGCACCAGTTATCTGTTTCTGTGAGGCCCTTCTGAAGGATATCTGTGTCAGATGTGTTTTCGACTATGGCGCCCAGTTTGCAGTCATCTGCAAACTTTGTCAGCCATAACCCTCCTGTGTTTGCTTGTACTTCAGAAAAGTAGATGCCGAACAAGAGTGGACCCAGGACTGAGCCCTGTGGGACACCACTTGTGACAGGCTTTGAGTCTGACATGGCTCCAGCAACTCTGACCCTGTGGGTTCTGTCACTTAGCCAGTTTGCAATCCATCTTGTGATGTATGGGTTTACATTCAAGCTGATTTTTTCGATGATACCTGAGTGGGGTATTGTGTCGAAGGCCTCTGCCAGGTCAAGGTAGGCTGTATGGACTGCCTTTCCCTCATCAATGGCCTTGGTGACTGTCTCGAAAAAGTCAACCAAGTTTAAAAGGCATGATCTGCCTTTGACAAAGCCAAACTGGGTTGGATCCAAAGTCTGCAAGTTCCCTATGTCTTTATTTATGAGTTCCATTATGATCCTCTCCATGGCTTTGCAGATAAGGCTTGTCAAGCTAATGGGACGGTAATTTCCAGGGTCGGTGGAGGCACCGCCCTTGTGAAGTGGGACCACAGTCGCCGTGCGCCACTCCTTGCGTACGTATCCTGAGGTGAGGCTAAGATTAAACAGCTGTCCTAACTGCGGATTTAATTCCTCATTGAGTTCGTGGAGCACACAGCCGGGGACACCATCCGGTCCTATGGATGCTGTGTTTTTTGCTTTGGAGAGAGCAGTTCTCACCTGGGCGTTGGAGATGTTTGGGGGGCTACAATCCTCTGGTATAGATATCTCTCCTTTTGGGGGGGGGGAGTTTGCACTGAACCTGTCAGCCAGTATGTTGGCAATGTGTGTAGGTTCAGTAATCTTCACATCATTTTGAACTAATTATGAGCATATCTGGGAGTTTCCTCCTAGGTTTCTAACATAGCTAAAGAAGGTCTTATGATTGTCTTTTGAGTCCTTGGCGATTTTTCTCTCAAAATTTGCCTTGGATGATTTTATGAGAGCTCTTAGTTTTTTACTTATAATGATCAAAGGTGTCTTACCTTTCAAGGATTTTGCTCTATCTTGTAGTAGCTTCCTCCTTTTGTTGTAGAGCTTGTTTATGGCTGGGGTCCACCAGACTGGACGCTTGCCTTTGGTACAAAGAGTCTTAGTTTTGTTTGGGATTGCCTGATCCATGCAGTCCTGTAGGTGCTGGTAGAAGGCATTTGTAAGTGATTCAGCGGTTTGAGTAATGTTTACCACTGGCTCAGGGGCCTTAAAGGAGACCACACTAGTTTTTAGAAGTGTGAAGTCGGCTTTTGAGAAGTTTTTCACTGTGGTCTTTTTTATTTCAGGTGGGGTCGGGATGAGGACCTCCAGCGAGATTAGTTTATGATCTGATCTCACCAGTGAGGGGTATACTTCCGGTGTTGAACATTGTGATCCCATGTTCGTGATGATGAGATCAAGTATGTTTTCTCCTCTTGTGGGGATGGTGACTAGTTGTTCCATGGCATTTGAGTTTATGAACTCCAGGAACCTTTGGGCTAGAGTGTTTGGGCTTGAGTAGTGTTCCCAGTCTATATTAGGGTAGTTGAAGTCACCTAGTATGATGGTGTTTGGAGATACATTTGTCCCCTCCATTGTTTTCAGGAAGGCTATGTGAGGTTCCTGAGTTTGAGAGGGTGGTCTGTAACATGCTACAAATTGCAGAGCAGTCTTGCCTATGGTTAATTGCACCTGGATGGTCTCCGATGCATTGTGCGTTGCCACCAACCTTGAGGTGTGGGTGTCCTTTATGAATATGGACACCCCCCCTCCTTTCTTGGTGTTGTCCGGATTTTGGGGCCGGAACGCATGATATGAGGTGAAACCTGATAGTGCTGGGGTGCTCTCAGGAGCCTTGAACCAGGTTTCTGTCACAGCACAGACATCGATGTTCTCCATACTGAGAAGGGCCTCGAGTGCGTGCATCTTGAGATTGAGACTTCTGGCATTGAGCAGCATTACCCTTAGTTTTTACTTTTTGTGTTCTAGGGTGGTAGGTTTAGAATTTGAGCCTTGCCTAAAAAAGGCACTATGGGGGTGGCAAGAGCCTTTGCCACTATCCGGAAGCCTAGGGGTGACAGGTGCAAGCCGTCCCTTGCGAAGCAGCGTGGCTTGTCCAGCATGTCATCCCAGGCAGACAGACATTGGATCCCCTTTGACTGACACCAGAATTTAAGCCAATTATTAAAGCTGATCATCTTATCACTGTATTGTGGCATCATTCTAGGTGAAGGTAGGATACTGCTCAAGGTCAGGGTCATACCTGCCTGGGCTACATAATCAGAGAGTTCCTCAATGTCTCTTTTCATGTAGTCCAAGGAGGTACGTCTCAGGTCGTTGACACCAGCATGGACAATGACTGAGTCGTACTTGTACCTGCTGTTGAGAGACCTGAGTGCTTGTGTTATGTGGCGGATTCTAGCGCCCGACAGGCAGCTTACTGTGACCTTCTCCTTACACAGTCTGGTGAGCGGGACGTCAGTGTGTCTGACTATGGAGTCACCTATGACAAGTATGTTTGGTGTTGTATTTGGCCTTAAGGGCAGTGACTGCTTTGCACACTGATTTTGTTGTTTATGTGTTGTTTGTGTGGTGTATTGAGTTTGCAGTTGCTTGGGTGTCTGCTTTGGAGGCCTCTGCTGTTTAGGTAAATTTTACTCAGAGCCTCCGAGTATGTCTTAGTGTGTTTATGTGTTTGATTCAGTGGTGTGGTTGAGTTATGTGAGACTGGTATTGTGGTGTGTGTAGTTGCCTTCTCCTCCTGCCTGGTCTTGCCAGTCCTGAGTTGAGAGAGCTCAGCCTCCAGTCTGGCTAAATAGCTGCATCTCTCACAAGTGTTAGTGTTACGTGGGAGGAGGAGAGGGTTGTCCGTGTACATGAGGCAATTGTAACATTGTCTCAGAATTCCCAGATTCACCAACTGGGCAGGAGAGGACGCCAGCATCTGACCCTTCGACATGCTAGAAAGAATTATGAGTTGGTATGAGACAGAAAAGTAGTGGGCTTAGCAGGGACGTGGGCACTCCTGGGGGTTTTGCTAGTGAGAGATTTGTATAATATAGGAGTGCTTGACCTGCAAAGAGAATGCTTATAAGACAAGGGATATGCTTATAAGACAAGTGCTGAGCTTTTTGAGAAGAAAAAGCTATTTGGAACAAGTGCTGCACTTTTTAGTGTAGGTGTAAACTGTTTAGGTTCCTAACAGAGCAGTTCTAAGGGAAAAATTGAAGAACAGACTTTCTGGAGCCAGAAAGAGTTTAACCTTGTTTAACCGGCGCTGCCCGATGCTGCTGTAGTGGCAACGCAGCGCTAAAGCACGTTAAAGCTTGCTTGATAGCAGGGGCTGGAAAGAAGCAGGAATAGACCCAAAAGGGAAAATAAAACTACAGTTTCAAGTCAGTAACCACCTCTACGGGGGGCAGGGAAGCTGCTCAATGTTAGTCACTGCCACTGATCAACAGAGAGACCCTCCTTCAGCCCAAGCAAAAATGGCCTCACAGAAACTTTCAAACAGTTCAGGAGCAGCAAGCCTGTAACTGAACTTTTTTAACTCTCAGAAAAGTGGGAAAAAAGCAAGATTTTTTTTTTTTGTTTTTTACAGAGATAGCAGAGGTTCACAAGTAATATCAAGTTATAACAGTGCAGTAAATGACCCCACACAAGAGTGCTAGGTCAAGGACAGAAAATATGCAAGTTTTAAGAAAAAAACGATTTAAAATTAAGTGCAAACAGGAAATTCAGCAAACAGCTTTTGGTTGTGCTCTAAATACAGCTACTAATACAGAAATCAAGTTTAACAAGCCAGAAAATGCTCAAGCTAGGCAGCTATGCAGAAAAACTTAGCAAATAAACAGAGAAAAAATACTTAAAAATCTCAAACGTGGCTCCCTTCTTCTCTCAGCGTTTTTTCCTCTTGGAGGGTGCTTCACCAACAGCCAACAAGCCTGAAAAGACACCCAAACCACGAGGCAACTAGGTTTTAAGAGAGGAAGATGAAGGAGTTATGGAAATGACCCCTAGTGGCCAATAAAACTACAGTTTCAAGTCAGTAACCACCTCTACGGGGGGCAGGGAAGCTGCTCAATGTTAGTCACTGCCACTGATCAACAGAGCGACCCTCCTTCAGCCCAAGCAAAAATGGCCTCACAGAAACTTTCAAACAGTTCAGGAGCAGCAAGCCTGTAACTGAACTTTTTAACTCTCAGAAAAGTAGGAAAAAGCAAGATTTTTTTTTTGTTTTTACAGAGATAGCAGAGGTTCACAAGTAATACCAAGTTATAACAGTGCAGTAAATGACCCCACACAAGAGTGCTAGGTCAAGGACAGAAAATATGCAAGTTTTAAGAAAAAAAATGATTTAAAATTAAGTGCAAACAGGAAATTCAGCAAACAGCTTTTGGTTGTGCTCTAAATACAGCTACTAATACAGAAATCAAGTTTAACAAGCCAGAAAATGCTCAAGCTAGGCAGCTATGCAGAAAAACTTAGCAAATAAACAGAGAAAAATACTTAAAATCTCAAAAGTGGCTCCCTTCTTCTCTCAGCGTTTTTTCCTCTTGGAGGGTGCTTCACCAACAGCCAACAAGCCTGAAAAGACACCCAAACCACGAGGCAACTAGGTTTTAAGAGAGGAAGATGAAGGAGTTATGGAAATGACCCCTAGTGGCCAATAAAACTACAGTTTCAAGTCAGTAACCACCTCTACGGGGGGCAGGGAAGCTGCTCAATGTTAGTCACTGCCACTGATCAACAGAGCGACCCTCCTTCAGCCCAAGCAAAAATGGCCTCACAGAAACTTTCAAACAGTTCAGGAGCAGCAAGCCTGTAACTGAACTTTTTTAACTCTCAGAAAAGTAGGAAAAAAGCAAGATTTTTTTTTTGTTTTTTTACAGAGATAGCAGAGGTTCACAAGTAATATCAAGTTATAACAGTGCAGTAAATGACCCCACACAAGAGTGCTAGGTCAAGGACAGAAAATATGCAAGTTTTAAGAAAAAAATGATTTAAAATTAAGTGCAAACAGGAAATTCAGCAAACAGCTTTTGGTTGTGCTCTAAATACAGCTACTAATACAGAAATCAAGTTTAACAAGCCAGAAAATGCTCAAGCTAGGCAGCTATGCAGAAAAACTTAGCAAATAAACAGAGAAAAAATACTTAAAATCTCAAAAGTGGCTCCCTTCTTCTCTCAGCGTTTTTTCCTCTTGGAGGGTGCTTCACCAACAGCCAACAAGCCTGAAAAGACCTGACAGCATGGTGGATAATGTAGCCATTCAGAACACTTCTCTTTCAAAAGCTGTTATGGATGTAATCTTGGAGGCCAGGAGGCCCAGTACCAGAAAATCTTATGCAAAAAAATGGAAGAGATTCTGTGCTTGGAACCAGGAACAAGGCATTGACATGTATTTACCAAATATTCCTCAGATTTTACAATACCTAACTGAGATGCTGGACCAAAGGCCTTTCCATTTCATCAATTAAGATTCATGCCTCTGCCATTTCAGCCCATTACAATATGGAGCCACCTATCTTTTCTCATCCTTTATTAAGGCAGTACCTCAGAGGGGCCAAAAACATCAGGCCTCCAAGGAGAGCACCAATACTGGCATGGGACCTCAATTATGTCTTGGAAAAACTCACACTACCTCCTTTTGAGCCAGCCTCAACAGCTGGTATAAAATTCTTATTCTGGAAAACAGCTCTGCTCCTAGCAATAACCTCTGCAAGACGAGTCTCTGAGTTACAGGCACTCATGGCTGTGGAACCCTTTATCATTTTTCATCCAGACAGGGTTTCTCTGAGGACAAACCCTACATTTATGCCTAAGGTGGTGTCCAGTGTGGGACATACACAGACAGCTACGCTTCTACTTGGACAGAACTAAAGTTTTCAGAAAGACTGAGCAACTTTTAGTGGTATATGGTGCAGGATCACAAGGAAAGGCTATCTAAAAACAAACTATTTCTAAATGGATAGGTCATTGCATTTGTTTCTGTTACAGCATGGCAAATCAGTGCCTAAGAGCATTAGGCCACACACTACCAGAACAGCAGCCACTTCAGCAGCCTTCCTCAGAGGAGTACCAACCAAAGACATATTAGAGGATGCAACTTGGACTTCAGTGCACACTTTTACAAAGCACTACCACTTACCTCTCTACTCTAAATCCAGAGCAGGCTTTGCCACTGCAGTTCTGCAGGGCCTCTTAGCCTCTCCTAATCCTATTTAGCTCAGCCACACATCCTCAGCTTTGGGATTCAACCCAAGAGTAATGACTGCAACAGTGAAACACGAACATAGTACAGTTGTGTACCTACCATAAATGTAGGTGTTCGAGTGTATTCACTGTTGCAGTCCAGGTTACCCTCCCACCATCCCCCTTTCCTTTGCTGGGCCTTATCTGTACTCCTCTATTCTATACAACCTATGTGGTGTATTTGCTTGTAGATGAAGGAAATGTTTACTTTAGTGCATGCATGTTTATTGGCATAATTTATGTAGCCTAACCTTTTGGGGGCAAGCAAAAAATGGCGTCGGCTGCATCTTTTATACCCCTGGCACACTGACGTCAGGGAAGAGGCAACAGCAACTGACGCCGGACCGGGACTTTGGAATTCAGGCCGACTGCGGGTGGCCTGCCAGCAGGATAACCCAAGAGTAATGACTGCAACAGTGAATACACTCTAACATCTACATTTATGGTAGGTACACAGCTGTACTTTACCTCCCCCATGCATTGACTTAGATGAAGGAGGAGGATCCCCACAGCCCACTACCAATAATCCCAGATTTGGTGAGCTATAGGAGTGGATGTATCAGAAGGGTATTTAGCCCACTGACCCCCCCCCCCTCTTTCCCCAGATGAATTTTAGGCATTTAGGACTGCCACCACTACTTTCTGGGTGGTCCCTCCTGATGACTGTATAGTTGATCTAGTGGCAGAGAGGGCATGGTAGGAATCCATCATTGTTGTGTGCATGTCCAGCATGCCTAAGAAAAATTTACACCTGCCCAAGGATAGGCCTTATCAGAGTAAAGGCCCTCTAGTGGACTCCATTTTTGTGGCAGGTGCTTCCATATGAGTAAGAGAAGTTTCAGAAGAAAACTTTATGCTCCATCCTTCATACAAGGAGTCTATAATGAAGGACTGTATGGTGAAGCATGCCTATGCCTCAGGAACCTTTTAGTTACTTGACTTATATGACCATATTCCATGTCTATATTATGTTATCAAAAAACATGTTCATCGAACAATAAACAGAAAAAACACTAATCTCCGAACAGCCACTTCAGATATTTTTTTCCCAGGGGGAAAAATTGCTTGGCCAAACAAACTTTCAAACCCTACAAAGTGGGGGGGCTTTGCCCCCCACAACCCCCCTAACTAAATATACCAACTCCGAGATCACACTACTGTGGGGTAAAGGGCAAATCGACAACGGCCACGCATCCCCCCCCCCGAGGGAAAAAATTAGCTGAAGTGGCCATTTGGAGATTAGTGTTTTCTCTGTTTATTGGTCGACGAATACGTGTTGCATTTTCTTCAATAATGTAATATAGGCCCCATATACCAGAGAGACTTTGTAGAACAGACTCTTAACTCTGTGTGAACACCTGCCACCTGAGACATTCCAAAAGATATTGAGTCACAGGTGACTACCAGTTTGACGGTTTCCAACCTCTCCAGGAGGAAGCTGCAAAATAGTAGCTTAAGCTGTCAGAGCAATGGACACTGGCATTAACATGCACTGCCATGTCTGGCTGCATCTCTGTGATTTTGTAGACAACTTTAAGGGGTCCTAAATAAACTTCTCTTACATGGGGTCTTCCCTTATTGACCATAAGGTTAAGGAAAGACTCCTAGGAGTGAACAAGAAGGAAAGATTTTATCTGCTGTTGAAGTATGTTTTTAGATCCCTTAGTGGTACTTTCCCAGGAACCAGAAGGGTGCCAACATACTGTGGTTTAGAAGGTTCCATCAGCTTACCTTTGATACTTTTTCAGATGGGGCACCTCTGGCAGGGTGTGGGGTCCTTTTTCTGGACAGTGCCATAGAGGCAGAGGTGCCCACAGTGCCAGGGGTTCAGGTGTTTTCCTTCTGGGAAACCAGTCTAGTGTTCCTGAGGGCTTGCCCAACTGCTCCACTATGCAGGCAGTTGGTGGGGATGTCGACTGTCTTTGTCTAGAATTTTAGTTGGCCTTCACTCAAGACAGCTGGGTGAAGAGAATAATATCTAGAAACTACTATATTCCTTTCATAAAAGCTCCTAAACCATCTTCCATGATGTGCCATCCCCAACAAAAGAGTAGTAGCACAGAAGAAATATCTAGCCTCCCTCAAAAAAGAGCGATCCAAGAGGTCCCAGCAAACTAGATAGGGTCTTGTGTTTGTTCTAGATTCGTTTTAGTTCCCAGGGAGTCAAAGGATCCCAGGCTCATTTTAGATTCAAGTGTCTTCAACCATTATGTCTTCAAGGAGGAGACTGGGTGTGCTACGGTGACTTTCAGAATGCTTGCCTACACATCAGGATTGCAAAGTAATCTAGAGTGTATCTTCACTTCTGGCTCAGAGCCATTCAAGTTTAACTTCATACTGATAGTCACAGCTTATGTCAAGCTCAAAGGGATCCAAGTTCTCCATACCTAGATTATTGGCTCCTCATAAACACAAGGGGAGATTCTCTTTTGCTAGCAAGATATTATTTGTTTCATTTGTGTTTGTCTGTCACCATCTCCATAAATCTCTAAGTCCAAGCAGGAGTCCAGCAAAACCACCAGTTTATAGGATGCTACCTAGATAAAATGTTGAGAATTGTAAAAATTCCAATTGACAAGACCCCTCTCTCTCACGGCCCTCTTTACCTTGAGAATCTGTAGAAAGGAAAGACAACACATGGAATTGAAAGGGAAGAGAAAAAAAAGGAAGAAAGATGAAGAAAAAAGAAGTCAGAAGATCATCCTTCTGCTCATTTCCCCTAAGGTTCCTAAACCAGCTTCCTCCCATGAGGTGTCTGCTGGTAATCTATATGTAGCCATCTATATCTACACTCTTGATTTTGGTGTCTGCTCATGCCAAACCTGTAGTTATCCTGATAGGTCTCCCAGGAGGGAGTCCTCTAGCAGCTAGTAGTCTTGAATATGAACTTTCAAAAATGTCCTTCCTTAGATCACTGTTGCAGCATTCTAATACTTTGGGGTTATCTCGCTGAGGTAACCTGACGTCTGTCTGGAGTACCAAAGCCAGAAATGTTCCATACAGCTGTAGGTCTGATAAATGACCTCAGTCCACAGGCATAAGAGTACATAATTGGAAAAATCAGAGTAAGACGATCTTGCTGCCAGTTAGAACGCAGATCTTGCACAAGTCAGTCTGTTTGCCTGCTCATTGGTGTTACCTCTGCTTTCACTTATTTAGATGAGTGCACCATTAGGGAACCTTCATCATTTTGTTTTTAACTTTAGTATTTAAAATTGTTAGATGTCAGCTAAAAGAGGGAAGAGTGATTGTGGTAGGCTAATGGACCACCACTATCCGTGCTTTTTTGTCTGGGGGCTGAACGCAGCTTTAAGGATGGTCAGATTTCTCAGTCTTTTGTTCCAAAAACCCTACTTACACATCTTTCCTTGCTGAACACCTCTTTAGAGAGAGAGCGAGAGAGAGTGCTTGAATCACCTCTGCCAAACCAAAATGGCAGAACCTTTGGCATCCAACGTCCCACTTGTTCCAAAAAAAATTTTTTCAAAAAGCTAGGCCCAGTTGGACTTGAATGGTACCCATTGATGTGTTAAAGGATCATGCCCAAATATTTGTCAGGCTTTAACTACCGTGACCCTGGCAGAGGCCGGTATGGCATCTGATTCTCGTATGTTTGATACGACTGATCATACCAATACAGTTGAGAAGGGAGAATCAAGGCTGATTATTTCAGAGGGAAATGAGAGCATACCTCAAATCCTAGTTGGGGAAGAGGTGCCTGTAGGGTTCTGATCTGCCACACTTTCTGAAAGCAGGCATCACACCTAAGAAAAAGAAACAAAAAAATAAAGGTTTATCCTTCTCAGATGCCTCAAAAAAATGAATGGGTGTAATTTTCAAAGGGCTTGTACCAGGCCATTGTATTCCTCAAGCCTTCCTTTCTATATGCTTCCTCTTTTCCTACCTTTTCTCAAAAGAGAACATGAATCTTCTGAGAAGGAGTAGGAAAAATCTGATTTAAGTTATTACTGTTTAGCTTATTCATCCCAAATTCATTCTCCAGGCCAGATGGCTTCTGATGATGAAGATATTATTCCAACTCTCCTGTTGAGAACATTTATTTTTGGGCAACATCACAAAAATGATGCATTTTAATGGGACTCTAGGCAGGTTTGTGATGTGCAAAGGAGGTAATACAACTTGTTTAAAGGTAGGAGCTCCAATGCCAGCTCCTGTACCTCCAGTTTTGCAGGCCTTTCTAGATACATTATCTCTTCTACCTTTCCTGATTCCCAGCACCTGGTCCCCAAGAGGCCTGATAGGTTTTACAAAGTGCCAGAGGATCTAAAGTTTCTTTATTAAAAAAAAATCCTTTGTTTGATCCTTTGGTGTATTCTGTCTTCACTGACACACTGGCTTTCAAGATATTGAAATGTCAGACCCACTTGACAAGTATTTGTTGTCTATTCTTGGTGAATTGAGTAAGATTTTGACTAACCTTGAGGTTTCTGAAAAGAAAATAGCAGCTATTTCTATGGTGGGTCATACTAAGGTGACAATTCATACCATTAAATGTAGTTGTACAGTGGAAGCTTCTTCCAGAGTGGCTGCTGTTGGATCTCTTATCAGGATATTTGCATGGCTTTGTTCTTGGTCCCTTCCTGATGGTATTATACCTAAGCTGCTAGGCTCTCCTCTTCACAAGGATTTTTCTATATGGCCCTGCTGCTGCTGCAGACCTGCTCATATCTTTGCAAGAGAAAGTCATGAAAGATTTTAAGAAAATTTTTCCCACCTCAGTACTCTGATATCAGAAAACTACCCAGCTAAGCCCACTTCCTTTTTATATAAGGACCCAAGATCTACTCGGAAAGGCGGGAAGATCCCTAGAAAAATATTTCGGAACAAACAAGATTCCAAGTATGGGAAACTGCTCTTTCCAAACAAATCAGTCTCACTGCTCCTCTTCCTCCTCCTTTCTTCCTCGGTCCACCCCTCCTCCTGTCAAAAAGACAAACCTCCCCCTTTCATGGTTGGCAACTTATCACTTAAGACAAATGGGTATTGTTGATCTTTAAACAGGGCTACAAAATGACTTAGAAGGGAATTCCAGCCTTCAGAGGCATTCCTTCCCCTCCATTCGCCCAAGTCTGCCTTCTCTGTTCTATTTTACAGGGTCTTCCTGATGAAGGTACCATAGAATCTGTACCCCCCCCCCCACACACACACGCACTTTCTAGGAAAAGGCTTTAATTATCGATTATTCCTGGTACCCAGAAAAGGAGATTGGAGTCCCATTCTAGACTTGCCTCACCTCCATACCTTTTGGAAGGTACCTTTTTTCAAAATATTTTCCAAAATATTTTCCCTTCAAACTCTCCACTTCGTTTTACCCCAAACTTTTCTGGTATCCTTAGATCTGAAGTATAGTCACCTTCACATTCCCATGCGTACTTCTTACAGGAAGTTCCCCAGGTTTTCTGCTTGTTAGTTCTCTGCTTTAATCTTTGACTTTTCTTCAGCCCCCAGGGTTTTTACAAAGTGCCTGGCTCCAGCTATAGCTTTTTGTAAGAATCTGGAAATACAAGTATTCCCATAACTTGACATACTTCTTATACAGGCAGCCTCTCTGGAAGCCCTGTTAAGGCATCTCAACTACACTGTCTCCTTTCTGCAGAGACTGACGCCCGCTACCTCAGAGCCACAGGCCGCTTCCGACTCCCACGTGGAGCCGACTGGGCCTCTGGATACTCAAGGTATTGGACACTCGGAAACCATTCCCTCAGATGGGTCCGGAGCCGCTGAGCAGGCATCGGCTTCTGAGGGTGTCTTCAGTCTGAAAATTTCTGGTTTGACCACTACCCTGGAACAAGTCTTTCTTGTTTGCAAGCTTGACATGTGTCTAATGGTAGCTTTTCTCCAACAAGAGAAAGTTCCTACACTCTGTGTATCTGCAGTCCATCCTTCCTAAAGGCTCTGTGGTTCTTGGTAGCTTCCATCCCCATGATCCCCTTTGCCAAACTCCACATGAGAAAGATCTAATGGTACTGAAAGTTTCTCTGGTCTTAGCATTGTCATCCATTGGGCTCTAATTCCACTGCTACCTTTTCTAAAAAGAGAGCTATATTGGTGGCTGTCTCTGGTCCAGCTGAATCCAGGACTTTCCATTCAAGCCAGTTCCCACTTAGGGACTCAGATGCATCAGATGTAGTTTGGGATGCATGAACAAGCTATTTAACAGTTCAGGGTCAGTGGACCCTCAAACAAAGGAGCATAGTGTGAAAGAGATGAGGCCACTCATTCAGGCACTGCAGGTCTTTTCTCATACTTGGAATTCAGTAACCCTTAGGATTTACGCAGACAACACCACAGCCATGTGGTATGTAAACAAGCAAGGAGAGCCAAAGTCATACCAACTATGCAGATTGGCTGTTCTGGTTTGGGCAAAACTATAAAAGCAAATCTGTCTCTACAAGCATTTTGCATTCCATCCTAGAACAGTGTTTTTGTGACATCATTAACCAGGGCCCTGGAAAACCTTCATGAATGGATATTGAATGGAGAGGTCTTCCTGGACATAGGTATATCTGAGGGATATTGCATTTGAGGACTATTTGCCTCTATTCACAGCAGGCAGCATAGGCTGTTTTGCTCCAGGATCCCTTGTCCTCAGAACTAGAGGATGGATGTCCTGCCTTTTTTCTTAGAAGGGGAAGTTCCTTTATGCCTTCCTCCACTCCCCTTAATCCCAAAGGTTCTATTAGAGATCCAAAGGGAGAGATCGAAAATCTTTCTTGTGATTCCCTTTTGACCTAGGCAGCCTTGGTCCCCCCTTCATCTGACCAGTGGTCATCATCACAAGTTACCCTACAGAGTGGACTTGCTCACAGTGAAAAAAAGTTTCTGCTTCATCCCAACATGCTAGCTGCCAGCTTAACATTGTGGTTGGTAGAATTCTAATCCTTTTCAGACAACAGTTTCCTGAGGATGGGCTCCAAGCCCTTCAAGAGGCAAGAAAATCTGACACTAGAAGATTTTGCATATTGAGATAAAAAAGATTTCTTGTCTGGTGTCACAAAAACAGGGATTCCCACTTATTTTCATACTTGTGTGAACCTTTAAAAGCTGGTTTAGCCTATTCCTCTATCAAGGCACTCATCTGCCATTTGGCATGTATGCCCCTTGATATGCCCCTGCATTCACAAATTGAGGTGAAGCAGTTTAACTCCATCCTTCATTTGAACCCTCCAAGGTGGGTTATCCCCCTCCTTGGGTCTTTAAATTTGCCTTGGGAAGAGCTTAACTAGCCACCTTTTGAACCAGTAGTTTCTGCATCTCCAAAGTTGCACTTGGATAATCATTTTACTAGTCACCCTTACTTCTTCCTGAAGGGTTTCTGAGTTTCAAGCCCTAATGGCTTGTTCCCTTCCTAGTTTTCATAAGGATAGGGTGTCCGAACCAGGCTGTTAATCTACCTACTTCCTTTCTAAACTGTCAAAACAAGGGTGAAATACTTTTGCACTCGTATGTGCACAGGAAACTGGATTCTATTTGAACAAGACAAAAGAAGTTAGAAAGATGGATAATTTCTTTCAGGAAAACAAGTTGGGTAACGCAGTCTGCAAGCAAACAATTGTCAAGTGGATTTCTAAGTCCATCTCCTTTTGTTACTCTCATCATGGTAAATCTTTATCCTGTTTGGTTAAGGCCCCTTCCACTAGAGCAGTCTCTTCCTCTGGGGCCTTTTACAAAGGGATTGATTCCAGGGTTATTGAAGTGTCCTGGACTCACAAAACACTACGGAGCATATGCTTTCTTTAGATTTAGACCTTCTTTTGCTAGGTCTGTGCTGCCTGGATTGATAGCTCCCTTAGTCCATCCACACTTTCTAATAAGCTTTGGGAGTCACCAAACAGAGCTGGAGAACTGCAAGAGTGATTTAAGGAAAGACAGTGCAGTTGTGTAAGAACTTACTATAACAGTAGATGTTGTACTGATCACTGTTTTGCAATATTACTTCCCACCCTCTTTCCCACTTTCTAATGTTTATTTCACCAAATTGGCAAATGATTACCCAGGACAAATGGGTCTTGAACATAGTGTCCCAGGGCTACAGATTTCAATTTCACACCCTACCAAGGGCAAAAGGTATGCCAGACCTGCCACACAATCAATGGGCAGAGGCACAAAAGCAAATTACGTCCCTCATGGACATGAGGGCCATTCAACAAGTACCACAGCAAGAGCAGGGGCAAGGATTTTACTCCAGACTTTTCTTGGTGCCCAGAAAGGACAAAACCTGGAGACCAATACTGGACCTGTCTATACTAAACACGCTTCTGGATGTTCCAAAATTCAAGATGTTGACTCTACAGCAGCTACTGCCCATGCTGGGCAAGAAGGCTTGGCTCGTAACTTTGGACCTAAAAGAGGCATACCTGCATGTCCCAATCAGACAATCTTGCAGAAGATACCTCAGATTCATAGCTGGCTCAATGCACTACCAATTCTCTGCACTGCCTTTTGGCTTATTTACTGCGCCCAGGGTCTTCACAAAATGCCTGGCACCAGTAATTGCATTTTGCAGACAGAGGAATTCAAATATATCCTTACTTGGATGACTGCCTTACTCAAGCAGAGAACAAAGACATTCTTCTAAAGCATCTGGCGTTTGTAAAAAGATTACTAATTTGCCTAGGGTACACAGTAAACGAAAAGAAATCAAAAATAGTACCCTCACAAGAGATTCCTGGGTGCAAGCGTAAATACAACTGCCCAGATGGCTTATCTCACTTCAGACAAAGGCAACTGACTTCTTACTTCAAAAAGTTGGCAACAAAGACCCAGTTATCTGCAAGGAAAATCCTGCAGGCCTTGGGCTTCATGGCATCCTGCATTCTACTAATTCCATATGCCAGGCTGCATATGAGGAAACTACAGTGGTATCTAAAAAGTGTTTGTACTCAGCATTGCTATAGCCTGGAGACAGTAATTACCCTCATTCCCTGCCTGCAACAGGAGTTTCGATGGTGGGCACAGGCCTGTCACCACAAGGGTCTGCCATTCACTTTACCCACAGCTAGACAGACACTAACAAAGGATGCATCAGATTATGCCTGGGGGGGGCCCATATGGCAGGAAAATGTATTCAGGGCACATGGCCCGCAAGCCAGATGCATCTTCATATCAATCAAAAAGAGATGCTAGCTGTTCAGAATGCCCTGACAGCTTTCAAGGATCTACTTCATCCAGGACAACTACTGATAAAGACAGACAATACTACAGTCATGTGGTACATAAACAAGCAGGGAGACACACATTCCTACCCCCTCTGCAGACGAGCAATGACCTTGTGGGACACAGCATTGACTTATCAAATTCACCTGCAAGCACAATTCCTGCCAGGAAAAACAAATACTCTGGCAGACGAACTAAGCAGAAACCTCATGGATCCACACAAGTGGAAACTGGATCCACAAGTCTTCAGCATGATAACAAGGAAATGGGGATGCCCAGACATAGATCTATTTGTGTCCCCTTACAACTGCCAGTTACAGAGATTTTGCACAAGGATTTATCACAAACAGGCATGGAAAGTGGATGCTCTATCCTTCAGCTGGAAAAACCTAACAGTATATGCCTTTCCTCCACTGCCTCTCTTTCCCAAGGTACTCCTAAAGGTCAGACAAGAGAACCCAAAAATCATACTGATTGCCCCAGACTGGCCACGCCAGCACTGGTACCCAATCCTAAAGAGCTTGTCTCAAGGTCCAGCATGGATATTGCCTCAAACTTCTCACTTGCTGACCCAACAAAACAATCAGATCCTGCACAGCGAACTCAGGACCTTATATCTGGCAGCATGGCGGATAATGTAGCCATTCAGAACACTCCTCTTTCAAAAGCTGTTATGGATGTTATCTTGGAGGCCAGGAGGCCCAGTACCAGAAAATCTTATGCAAAAAAATGGAAGAGATTCTGTGCTTGGAACCAGGAACAAGGCATTGACACGTATGTACCAAATATTCCTCAGATTTTACAATACCTAACTGAGATGCTGGACCAAAGGCCTTTCCATTTCATCAATTAAGATTCATGCCTCTGCCATTTCAGCCCATTACAATATGGAACCACCTATCTTTTCTCATCCTTTATTAAGGCAGTACCTCAGAGGGGCCAAAAACATCAGGCCTCCAAGGAGAGCACCAATACTGGCATGGGACCTCAATTATGTCTTGGAAAAACTCACACTACCTCCTTTTGAGCCAGCCTCAACAGCTGGTATAAAATTCTTATCCTGGAAAACAGCTCTGCTCCTAGCAATAACCTCTGCAAGACGAGTCTCGGAGTTACAGGCACTCATGGCTGTGGAACCCTTTATCATTTTTCATCCAGACAGGGTTTCTCTGAGGACAAACCCTACATTTATGCCTAAGGTGGTGTCCAGTGTGGGACATACACAGACAGCTACGCTTCTACTTGGACAGAACTAAAGTTTTCAGAAAGACTGAGCAACTTTTAGTGGTATATGGTGCAGGATCACAAGGAAAGGCTATCTAAAAACAAACTATTTCTAAATGGATAGGTCATTGCATTTGTTTCTGTTACAGCATGGCAAATCAGTGCCTAAGGGCATTAGGCCACACACTACCAGAACAGCAGCCACTTCAGCAGCCTTCCTCAGAGGAGTACCAACCAAAGACATATTAGAGGATGCAACTTGGACTTCAGTGCACACTTTTACAAAGCACTACCACTTACCTCTCTACTCTAAATCCAGAGCAGGCTTTGCCACTGCAGTTCTGCAGGGCCTCTTAGCCTCTCCTAATCCTATTTAGCTCAGCCACACATCCTCAGCTTTGGGATTCAACCCAAGAGTAATGACTGCAACAGTGAAACAAGATGAACATAGTACAGTTGTGTACCTACCATAAATGTAGGTGTTCGAGTGTATTCACTGTTGCAGTCCAGGTTACCCTCCCACCATCCCCCTTTCCTTTGCTGGGCCTTATCTGTACTCCTCTATTCTATACAACCTATGTGGTGTATTTGCTTGTAGATGAAGGAAATGTTTACTTTAGTGCATGCATGTTTATTGGCATAATTTATGTAGCCTACCCTTTTGGGGGCAAGCAAAAAATGGCGTCGGCTGCATCTTTTATACCCCTGGCACACTGACGTCAGGGAAGAGGCAACAGCAACTGATGCCGGACCGGGACTTTGGAATTCGGGCCGACTGCGGGTGGTCTGCCAGCAGGATAACCCAAGAGTAATGACTGCAACAGTGAATACACTCTAACATCTACATTTACGGTAGGTACACAACTGTACTTTACCTCCCCCATGCATTGACTTAGATGAAGGAGGAGGATCCCCACAGCCCACTACCAATAATCCCAGATTTGGTGAGCTATAGGAGTGGATGTATCAGAAGGGTATTTAGCCCACTGACCCCCCCCCCTTTCCCCAGATGAGTTTTAGGCATTTAGGACTGCCACCACTACTTCCTGGGTGGTCCCTCCTGATGACTGTATGGTTGATCTAGTGGCAGAGAGGGCATGGTAGGAACCCATCATTGTTGTGTGCATGTCCAGCATGCCTAAGAAAAATTTACACCTGCCCAAGGATAGGCCTTATCAGAGTAAAGGCCCTCTAGTGGACTCCATTTTTGTGGCAGGTGCTTCCATATGAGTAAGAGAAGTTTCAGAAGAAAACTTTATGCTCCATCCTTCATACAAGGAGTCTATAATGAAGGACTGTATGGTGAAGCATGCCTATGCCTCAGGAACCTTTTAGTTACTTGACTTATATGACCATATTCCATGTCTATATTATGTTATCAAAAAACATGTTCATCGAACAATAAACAGAAAAAACACTAATCTCCGAACAGCCACTTCAGATATTTTTTTCCCAGGGGGAAAAATTGCTTGGCCAAACAAACTTTCAAACCCTACAAAGTGGGGGGGCTTTGCCCCCCACAACCCCCTAACTAAATATACCAACTCCGAGATCACACTACTGTGGGGTAAAGGGCAAATCGACAACGGCCAAGCATCCCCCCCCCCCGAGGGAAAAAATTAGCTGAAGTGGCCATTTGGAGATTAGTGTTTTCTCTGTTTATTGGTCGACGAATACGTGTTGCATTTTCTTCAATAATGTAATATAGGCCCCATATACCAGAGAGACTTTGTAGAACAGACTCTTAACTCTGTGTGAACACCTGCCACCTGAGACATTCCAAAAGATATTGAGTCACAGGTGACCTACCAGTTTGACGGTTTCCAACCTCTCCAGGAGGAAGCTGCAAAATAGTAGCTTAAGCTGTCAGAGCAATGGACACTGGCATTACCATGCACTGCCATGCCTGGCTGCATCTCTGTGATTTTGTAGACAACTTTAAGGGGTCCTAAATAAACTTCTCTTACATGGGGTCTTCCCTTATTGATCATAAGGTTAAGGAAAGACTCCTAGGAGTGAACAAGAAGGAAAGATTTTATCTGCTGTTGAAGTATGTTTTTAGATCCCTTCGTGGTACTTTTCCAGGAACCAGAAGGGTGCCAACATACTGTGGTTTAGAAGGTTCCATCAGCTTACCTTTGATACTTTTTCAGATGGGGCACCTCTGGCAGGGTGTGGGGTCCTTTTTCTGGACAGTGCCATAGAGGCAGAGGTGTCCACAGTGCCAGGGGTTCAGGTGTTTTCCTTCTGGGAAACCAGTCTAGTGTTCCTGAGGGCTTGTCCAGCTGCTCCACTATGCAGGCAGTTGGTGGGGATGTCGACTGTCTTTTTGTCTAGAATTTTAGTTGGCCTTCACTTAAGACAGCTGGGTGAAGAGAATAATATCTAGAAACTACTATATTCCTTTCATAAAAGCTCCTAAACCATCTTCCATGATGTGCCATCCCCAACAAAAGAGTAGTAGCACAGAAGAAATATCTAGCCTCCCTCAAAAAAGAGCGATCCAAGAGGTCTCAGCAAACTAGATAGGGTCTTGTGTTTGTTCTAGATTCGTTTTAGTTTCCAGGGAGTCAAAGGATCCCAGGCTCATTTTAGATTCAAGTGTCTTCAACCATTATGTCTTCAAGGAGGAGACTGGGTGTGCTACGTTGACTTTCAGAATGCTTGCCTACACATCAGGATTGCAAAGTAATCTAGAGTGTATCTTCACTTCTGGCTCAGAGCCATTCAAGTTTAACTTCATACTCATAGTCACAGCTTATGTCAAGCTCAAAGGGATCCAAGTTCTCCATACCTAGATTATTGGCTCCTCATAAACACAAGGGGAGATTCTCTTTTGCTAGCAAGATATTATTTGTTTCATTTGTGTTTGTCTGTCAGCATCTCCATAAATCTCTAAGTCCAAGCAGGAGTCCAGCAAAACCACCAGTTTATAGGATGCTACCTAGACAAAATGTTGAGAATTGTAAAAATTCCAATTGACAAGACCCCTCTCTCTCACGGCCCTCATTATATATCTTCATCAGATGACATCTCCAGCTTCTGATTCTTCAGGTATTAGATTAGGCAACCACAATCACTGTAGATGTCCTTCCATATCACTGTTGCAGTATTCTTCACGTGAGGGATCTCTTGCCAAGGATAGTCCAGTGTCTGGCCAGTATGTAGATCATTGAGTGTATTGTTCCTTTTCAGTCACTGTAGCTAGATAGCACATGCGTATATGTACTTGGCATGTGCAAGAGCAGTGCCAGTTTATACAGTCAGCCAGGGTTTTTATACAGTCATGAATAGAGATGCACATGTAAATGTGTTTGAAGTAATGAGTGAATCAGCTTAAATACAAGTTCTAATTACAGTTCCTGACATGTTTATGTATAATAAATATCTTGAATCCATACACTGCTTCATCATCTCTTTTGAATGTATGAGACAAGCAACACAGTATACCAAAGCCTTCAGCTGTTGTAGGCACCATACATTGCTCATATGCTCCCCTTGCAAGACATGGGGCATGAAGGTGACGTACAGATGCAAGCATTCTAAACTTTTTTGACACCAGACCAAATGCCATTATTATCCATCTGTCTAAACACCCTTCTACTGTGTTGGTTGCCAAGCCATTTTTTTCAGACAAGTGCCCTATTGGGGGTTTCTTCCCTTCCTTTTTCCTCTTCTTTGATATTGTTTTCATCTCATCCAGAAAGGGAAGATGTCAGTGTGGGAGGCAGATTGCCCATAAAGACCATCACAACCAGTATCTTTTTTGCATGGGTGCTTCCCATGATCACACATGGTGTTCTATCTGCCATGCATGTGTGTCGAAGACCCTACATAGTCGCCTCTCCTCTTTGCCCATATACCTGGAATAGCAATGTCTTAAGGTCTTGGCACAAGATAATATTGCAGAATGCTGCCATCCTGAAGGCCAGCTGTCTGCCAGGAAGGCAGCCGAAAAAGTTAGCCCTGATCCAACAACTGTCCAGCCTCCCTTAGGCGTCTGTCTAGAGGCTAGTGAAAGCCCTGAAGACTGTCTGGTGCTTGTTTTGAATTCCACTGCTGCTACCTCATTGGAGGCTGGCATGGATCTGAATTCTCGTAAATCCTCTTGAGACTTTTCCAATGTCTTTACCTGAGATTGAGGGGGAAACTCTGCTGATAATATTGGAGGGACTGAGTGAGATTCCTCAGATTTTACTGAGGAGATTCCTATCACCATTATAGAATCATGTCAGGGTTCTGACCCTCCAAGGGTTTTTCGAGTGGGCGTCCTGCAGAAAAACAAAAAGAAGACTAAATATATTTTCCCTGTTGTAAAAGATCCCACGCATGAGTGGCAGGATTTCACTCAGGGTTTATTTAATGCTTTGATGGCCTTAAAGCCTCCTCAAGGGGTCTCTGTTCCTGTTTCTCCTGATCTTCCACTCCTGTTAAGAGGCCTACAGAATTGGACACCTCAGATGAGGATTTGGACTCTGGGGAAGAATCCTTGGCCTGTTGTTCCCAAATTCCTTCCCCCAGACAACTGATCGGATGAAGAGGATTTCTCAAGTCCAGACTTCCCCTTGGACGAGTTTTTCTTTGAGGATACTATTGCCTGTATGATGGACTATTTTAAGTAGGATTGTTTCCAAGTTTCTGATATTCAAAACAGGTAGTTTGAGCGCCTACAGGTGCAGCCTGCCAAACCATCTGCTGATGTCCTTCTATTCCTATGTTGCAGTATTCTTGGTGTGGGATTTCCTGCCTTCAGGTGACTCGTGCGTTGGCTCCTATACAAAAGCTTCAGCTTGGCTGTTGCAGCTGCGTGGGATGTCACACGTAGGCCATAAACCAAGGACCTTAATTATGATGCCTGCATGCACAATCCTCAGAACTTTTCAGCCGCAGACAACTTTGCATTGTACGATCGCTCTTCAGACATCTGATCGACTTTAGATAAGTAATCCGTTGGGTTTTTGCATTTCTAATTTTTTTGCAAGTCTTTTGCATTGCTTAGGCTTGGTTGTTGCAGCTTTCAGCTGATGTCAGGGGGAAAAGGGAAAGTGCCATTGCGGGTGCCAAAGGACGCCCATGACAAATGAGTTTTCTGCTTAGGCTGGGAATACGACCATAACACCTGCCCTATTTGTACATCTTTTATGCCTAAGACCTTACGTAGCCGTCTGGCAGCTTTAAACCTTTACTTAGAAAACCAACATCTCAAATGGCTGGCTCTCAGGATGGATGCCGCTTCGGAGGCCATCCAAGAACCTCCCCATATGTAGGCCAAGATGCCTAGGCCTTCATCGCCTGCCACTTCGCACCCAGACACCCCTCCAACTACCGATGTAGTAGTTGAGCGCTTAGCAGATCCGTCAGCTCCATTGACCTCCTTCATAGAGGCCGACGCACAGCCGATGACCGGCAAGTCCATGGAGCTTTCTCAGACACCGACACCTGTCGATGTCGAGGGGGAACCAGATTTGGTGGTTCCTTCGACCAGGATCCAGACCTTGGAATTGCCAAACCCAGCTCTAGACCGACTCCAACCAAAAAGAAGCAGAAAACAAAATGCATAACATCTGCTTCTGAAGGCCCTCCAGACTGGGAGGCCTTCACCTCTTCTCTTATGCAGGCATTTATGGCCCTTAGGCCTTCTGCCTCACCCCAACTATGTTGCCTCTGGTAAACCCTAGGCCTTCCTCTGCTTCTTCCATTCCCATGGCTCCCCTTGAGGAAGAAGAACATGAATCTACCTACTCTTCCTCGGATGAATCCATCTCTTATGCATCCCAGATGGCTTCTCCTGAGTATTATTCTCCTGATGATTCTGTGGAAGGGGATTCTCCACCTGAAGACATTACATTTTGTGAAACCATCACCAAAATGAAAGACTATTTCAAATGGGATACTTCCCAAATTACAGAAACCCAAAAAAGATACTTTGAACTGCTGCAAGTGGAGTCCCCCTCCCTTACAGCTGTACACCCTGTTCTTCCTGCATACTTGGATGCCTTTACTGCAGCCTCTAAGAACACCTGACTCAGTCTCCTGCACCTAAACTCTCTGACCGCTTCTACAAGGTGCCAGAGGAACAAAGATTCCTCATAAAGCCACCATTAGCAGACCCAGCAGTGATTGCCACTGCCCCTGATAAACAGTCTAGGTTGTTACCCTCTGCCTCCCTATTGCCCATGGATAAAGGTAGCAAATCCATGGATAGGTTAGGTAAGAAGGTGTACACTTCCTCCACTTTGGCCTTCAGAGCCATTAACTATCAAACACACATGATCAAGTATGCCCTGGACTTAGTATCCCAAGCCACCTCCATGCTGGCTTCAATTCCAGACAGTCCCATTAAAACGGATATCTCCTCCAAATTGTCCTTAGCACTACAAGTGGCTAGACACTCCATAAGATGCAGCTACAGTGCTGCAGAAGCATCTGCTTGCTCTGCAGCATCAGCATCTGTTCGTAGGAGATATTCCTGGCTTAGATTTCAGAGTCTGCCAGAGGACTTCAAGTCCAAAATCTTGGATGCACCCCCCCCCCCCCCCAGATCACAACTTTCTCTTTGGAAAGCAATCTGCAGACCTATTTAAGAATCTACAAGAAAAAAGCAAAGAATTACAGGATATTAAAAACCTCCTGGTATTCCCTATACCCAAATTTTATAGGAACTACCCAGCTAAGACTACCTTTGTTAGGTGTAACCTGCATTCTGCCACCTCCTCCTCCAGACCCAGAAGAGGAACTAGAAGACATTCCTCATCCAGGCTCACTGGCCCACCTCCTCAGCCTAGACCTCCCTTTCAGGACAGGGGAGGTCCTAATAATGCGTGACTGCCTTGCCCATCTGCCCCTCTCAGCACACCCTACCCACTGTCTCCCCTTCTGGCAAAAAAATCACCACAGATCAATGGGTATTAACCATTATTCAAAAATGATGCTTTCTATCCTGGAAACATATTCCCCCCTAGAAGGGCATTCCTTTTCCCCCAAAGAACCAATGCCATCTCCTTCCACAAATTCTCAGACCTCCAACAACAAGGCACAATAGAGCCTGTTCCCACAGGATAAGAAGGAAAGGGATTCTACTCTCGTCTGTTCCTGTTCCCTCGAAAGGACGGTCCCTGGAGACCCATTTTAGATCTCTCCTTCCTTAAGCTTTACCTGCAGGTGCCCCCTTCAAAATTCTGTCAATCCCACTCTCTTACCCCTCATTCCCTCAAATGCTTTCATGGTCACCTTGGACCTAAAGGATGCTTACCTGCACATTCCCATCAGGGCCTCACATAGACGTTTCCTCCATTTCTCTGGCCCATCCTCACACTTCCAATTTACGGCCTTGCTCTTTGGTTTGTTCACTGCCCCAAGAGTGTTTACAAACTGCCTAGCTCCAGCCATTGCCTTCTGCAAGATCCAAGGAATCCAAATTTACCCATATCTGGACGACATCCTTATCCTAGAACAGTCTGAAGATTCCCTCTTAAGACATCTACAGTTCACCATGTCCCTTTTACAAAGTCTAGGGTTCACCCCAAATCTCAAGAAGTCCTCCCTGAACCCAGACAAGGACAAGATATTCCTAGGGTGCAGAATCAATACAGAACAAATGAATGCCTTTCTCCCACAGGACAAGGCTTTATCTCTAACCTCCCACTTCCAGGAAGTCTTGCTCTCCCAGACAGTCACTGCAAGGCAATTCCTTCACCTCCTGGGATTGATGGCAGCAACCATTCCTATACTACCATTAGCCAGTATGCATATGCAAAAACTGCAATGGTACCTCAAAAATATCTGGTCACAATACCTGAGTCACTTGGAACAAGTTATACCCCTTCTTCCCTCTTTAAAGAAGGAAATCATTTGGTGGCTCCAACAAGTACAACTAAACCCGGGGCTTCCACTGCAGCCTCCTCAACCCACACAAATATTGCATACATATGCCTCAGACTCAGGTTGGGGAGCCACCTTGCACACTTACAGAGTCCAAGCCCAGTGGCAACCTCCCATGAAAACCAAACACATCAATGTAAAGGAGATGACAGCAGTTCTTTTAGCTCTACAGACCTTCATAGCCCTACTGCTAACCTGGTCCTCTTCTGATAGTGACAGACAATACCACTCTAATGTGGTACATCAACAAACAGGGAGGTACCAAGACATACCAGTTGTGCAGGCCAGCCCTACTAATTTGGGACCTAGCATCCCAGCACAACCTATCCCTGCAAGCCAGCTACATCCCTTCACAGGACAAGCAAGCAAGCAGACCTCCTAAGCAGAACATCCTCTCCACAACACAAATCTTTGCTGGACAGGATGGTCTTCCTAGACATAATCCACTGGTGGGGCACTCCATAAATAGACCGGTTTGCCTCCCCCAGGACAGGCAGCTGCAGACCTTCTGCACACTTACTCCCCCCAAGCCTGGAGAGTAGATGCCTTCAGTTTCACCTGGGAGGGGAAGATCCTTTGTCTTCCCCCCTTCCCTCTGATTCAGAAAGTCGTCCTGAAAATCAGGTAGGACAAACCAAAAATCTTGCTAGTGACTCCCTACTGGCCAAGGCAGCACTGGTTCCCCCATCTACACAATTTAGCCAAGGGCAGTCACTGCAAGTTACCCCACACTTGCAAATGCTATCCCTGACTCTGTGGGTGATAAATTGCTAACCCCATTCAGACACCACTGTTCAAAGGACGTGCTATCAGTCCTGAGGGAGGCCAGGAAACCCACTATTAAAAAAATCATACCTTGCTAAATGGGACAGATTTAATCAGTGGTGTCTGGGACAGGAAAGGGACCCTTACGAGGCTGACATCCCCATAGTCCTTTCATATATGTGTCAACTTATAAAAGGTGGACTCTCCTATTCATCAGTGAAAGTGCACCTGTCTGTTTTAACAGACTGCTTACCTCTAGAATCTCCCTTGTTAGCCAGGCTACATGTGAAACTTTTCCTTAAAAAGGTCTTACATGTCAGACCACCTAAGAAGCCCTATCCCTCCTCCATGGGACCTGAACTTCATCCTGGAAAAACTCACCCAGCTCCCCTTTGAACCGGCTAATACAGCGTCGCTACAGTTTTGTACTTGGAAAACATTTCTGTTAGTGGCTATTACCTCTGCCAGAAGGGTTTCTGAGCTACAAGCCTTAATGGCATGTACACCTTACACTGTTTTTCATAGGTACAGGGTCACACTGAGAACTAACCCCTCCTTCATGCCCAAGGTAGTCAATGACTTATCTCTAAATCAATCCATTCATCTACCCAATTTTTCCCCTCTCCCACTAACCAAGGAGAGATGATACTCCACTCTCTAGATGTCGACAGGCAACTGAGATTTTACTTGGACAAGACTAAAGACATTAGGAAATCCAAACAACTCTTTGTATCTTTTCACCTCAGGGCATTGGGCAAGGCAGTCACCAAACAGACTATTGCATCCTGGATTAGAAAAGCAATCTGTTTCTGCTACTCACACCATGGAAAAAACCCTCCAGATGGGGTTAAGGCACACTCCACAAGAGCAGTGGCCACTTCTAAGGCCTTCCAAAAAGGCATGGACATAGCTTCCATCATGGAAGCAGCTACATGGTCCACTATCCACACTTTCACTAAACATTACAAATTGGACCAAATCTCCAAAGCACATGCAGGATTTGCTAGGGCAATCCTACAAGGCTTTGTGGAATCATCTTCTGCATCCTCCACCCTTTCATCAAAATAAGCTGTGGTACTCTCTCACACCAAGAATACTGCAACATAGGAATAGGACATAGAATAGTTCTGTAAAATCTTACCATAACCATAGATGTCCTTCTCTTCCATGTTGTAGTTATTCCTTCCCCACCCACCATTCCCCCTCACAGACTCTACCAGTCTAACTGATCCCTGATGCCTCTCTCCATTACAGAAGAGATCCAGGGCCTTATTCATGCCACCTTTGGCAGCCTATCCTGTTGGGCTAATCTACTTTGCCTGCTTAGCTTCAAGTTCTGAGGATTGTGCATTCAGATGTCATACTCCCTGGTTTATGGTCCTACGTGTGACGTCCCACGCAGCTTCAACAGTCAAACTGAAGCTTTTGTATAGGAGCTGACATACGAGTCGCCTGAAGGCAAGAAATCCCACACCAAGAATTCTGTAACATGGAAGAGAAGGACATCTATGGTTATGGTAAGATTTTACACAACTATTCTTTCCTCCTGTTTCAGCTGCCCTTTTTGATATTTTTTCTGCAGTTTCTGTAGCCCCTGAACTCTGCCACCTGCTCCAAAGAAGCCAGATAGGTTTTACAAGGTGCTTAAGGATTGCAAATTTCTTTGTAAGTGCCCTTCTGCTGACCCTTCAGTAGTATCATTTTTTCTGACAATCCCTCCAAGTAGTTGCCCTCTACCAAACTGCTTCCTTCTGATAAGGATAGGAGGGCCGGTAAAGGTTGGGTAAGAAGGTTTACACTGCTGCCACAGTTTCTTTAGTGCCACAAACTAGCAGACTCTGATGACCGGGTAGGTTTTGGCCCTCCTTTCCCAGGTTCCTAAGGTGGTCTTTGACCTCCCAGATTCTGGCGGGACGGCTTCTGCTCTTTTCCTGTTGGGCTCCAATTCTCAAGTTGCTTGCCATTCAGTCAAATGGCAGCTATGATGCACCTGATGCCTCTTCCAGGTCTGCTGCCTTTGGTTCAGTCATGAGGTGTTACTCTTGGCTACATTTTCAGCCTTTGTCTGATGACATCAAGGGCAAACTTTTAGATGCTCCTCTGGATAACAAATCTTTTTTGGACTGCTGCTTATTCAAGTCCCTCCAAGATAAAGGCAAGGATTAGCAGGAGCTGAAACATATTTTTCTTTCCCCTGTTCCCAAGTTTCTGAGAAACTATCCTTCCAAGTCTGCCTTTATTCTTAGGTGAATTCAAACTCCTCACCTCCTAAAGGAAAGATGAGTTTCAAGCATGTTCATCTTGCTAAATCTAATCAGACTCCTTCCTCCCAGCAATAGTCTTTTTTGGGATAAGCTTGATTCCATCTGATGCTTGGCTTTCTCTTCCTCTTTGCCAGGTCCCCTTGTCTCTTCTCCTTTCCCTATCTCTTCAAAATTGACATTGAATCACCTCACATTCTTGGGTTCTGTCCGTTATCCATCAGGGATATTTCATGGTTGGGAAGCGCCTTCCTTCCTTTTCAGGCATTCCTCAGCCTCTACAGGAACAGCTTTCTTATTTCCTATGGGTTCTACAGTCTCTTTTTGGATCAGGTGCCGTTCAGTCCATTCCTTCCACCCAGGTGGGGAAAAGCCTTTACTTCAGGATGATTTTGGTTTCCTCAAAGGAGAGCATGTGGAGACCAATTTTGGAGATTCCCTGCTGAACACCTTCCTCAAGATGTCTTCCTTTTGGTAGTTATCCCTTCAGACATTGATGTTCTTCATGTTTCACTGTTGCTTTCATTACATTTGGGTAATCTGCTGGCAGGTTGCCCTCAGTCGGCCTGAATGACAAAGTCTTCGGTCCTGTGTCAGTTGCTGTCTCCTCTTCCATGACGTCAGGTCGTCAGGGGTATAAAACATGCAGCTGACGCCATTTTATTCCGTCTTTCTTGCCGTGCGGTGCCTGAAGCAGAAGCAGTTTGCAAGTGCCAGTCAGCGGACTCCTGAAATTTTTGCATTCGAGTTTCAGAACCAAAGTCTTCAACTTAAGCTAAGTACCCCATTGGGGAAACTTTTTCTTGCTCCTTACCGATGTCAGTAAAAATTGTTAATTGCATTACTTGTGGGAAGCAAATACCTCATAAGAATTTTCATTTGTACTGTATTCTTTGCCTAGGCCCAGATCATAATGTGCCTTGCTGTCGGTTTTGTGCTAGATTTAACCAACGCACTATTAAGCGTCAGTATATTTTTGCTTCAAAATATTTTGGATCCAGATTTAATTACCCTGAAATGTCATCAGTTAGCAATCCGACTACTGGCGTTCACAAAAAACGCAAAGAAAAAGACAGAGACAGACCGTCGAGGTCCAAAACCGACGAAGAAGCTTCTCCTAAGCCAGTCGCTGGTTCGCCGGTACTCAGTGAGGTGCTTTCACAGCCCCTGATGCATGTAACTTTTGAGTCACAGGCCTCTACCGAGACCCATATGGAGTCAGGAATGCCACAAGATTCTCAGAGTATTGAACCCGCAGATGTGTCTCCCTTGGATGGGTCCGGAGCTGCTGAGCAGGCACTGGCTTCTGAGGGTGTTTCCAGGCCTCAACATTTTTATGTAAAACCAACGCCAGCTTCAAAAACAAGATAAAAAAATCTAAGTCTAATAAACTGACGCATGAGCCACGTGCTCAGGCCCCTATGCCTAAAAACAAATGATCAAAATGGCTGAGGACTTAATTACCTTGATCAGGGGTTCCCAACCCCCCCCCTGCTAAGAGGCCTAGGCAAGACACTGATTATGAATCTTCAGATCAGGTTTCCATTTCTTCTGATCAGGAATTTTCTATTCCACCCTATGAGGATTCAGATGCAGAAGAAACCATTCCATCTGCATCGCCTCCTGAGGATTATTCTTTTGGAGAAACCTTGCATACTTTAAGGGAAAATTTTCATTGGGAGAGTCAGGATTTCTCTGAATCAAAAAAGAGGCTTAGGGATTTCCTCCTCCTTCCTCAGCATAGGCCTTTGGCTATACCTCCTGTATTAGACATTGTTGATGTATTTTCGGAATCGAGCATGGCTCTTGATTCCCTACCTCCGGCTCCTAGTAAGCCAGACAGCTATTACAGGGTTCCTGACTCCCACAAATTTCTATTAAAAAATCCTGCTGTTGATTCTGAGACTATCTCACAGGTTCCCAAAGGTGTAAAGGCCTCTACAGCCAAAAATCCTAACCCCTCTGATAGAGATTGCAGGGCACTGGATAGATGGGGAAAGAAGGTTTATATGTCTGCAACCTTGGCAATTAGGACCTTAAACTGCCAGTTTTGTACACTTAAATATCAACAGCATGTTATGGGCTTATTGAAACAGAAAATGATGTTGATTTGTGATTGTGTGGAAAATAAAGAATTACAGGAATTATTGCATGCAGCAGAACAGGTTGGAAAGCATACTTTGCAATGTGGTTTTGATTCCTTGGAGGCCTCTTGCAGGGCCGCAGATACTGAATCAGTGATTAGAAGGCATGCCTGGCTCAAGGAGCAAAATCTGCCTGATCATGTTAAAGCTAAATTGTTGGATGCCCCTTTACAGCATGATACTCTGGTAATAAGGCAGAAGATGCTTTAAAGAAAATGGAAGACAAAGCTAAATCTATGCAAACTGTAAAAGATTTCTTACAAGTGCAGCCACCCAGGTTCAGTAGGCACTGGCCTACTAAAAATTGGTCCTTTTCTGTGTCCAACAGAGCCTCTCAAGGCAAATCCAGGCGCTCAAAAGGCTCTAGATACCTATCACAGGGTTCTTACAGGTCAAAGCAATGGGGTGCCTCCACCTCCAAATCTGGAGGAAACAAAGCACAGTAAGCAGTCTCAATGACTTCCCGCTACCTTCACCAAGCAAAAATTAGCACTTCATGCTCAAAATTGGCAGTTAATTACCCAGGACAAGTGGGTATTAAACATAGTATCCCAGGGGTACAGATTTCATTTCCATACTTTGCCAATTCCAAATGGTTGGCCAGATCTGCCACAAAATCAATGGGCAGAGGCTCAGAAGCAAGTTATGTCCTTCATGGATATGGGGGCTATTCAACCAGAACCAGAACAGGAAAAAGGACAAGGTACCCAGAAAAGACAATGCCTGGCAGCTAATACTGGACATCGATTTTGAACACGTTCCTGGGCATTCCAAAATTCAAAATGCTGACTTTATAACAGCTACTGCCTATGCTGGGCAGGAACGCTTGGTTAGTGACTCTAGACTTAAAAGAGGCATACCTGCATATCCCTATAAGGGAATCGTGCAGAAGATACCTCCACTTCAAGGCAGGTTTTTTTGCATTACCAATTCTCTGCACTGCCCTTTGTCTTATCTACTGCGTCCAGGTCTTTACAAAGTGCCTGGCACTAGTAATTGCATTTTGCAGACAAAGAGGCATACAAATTTATCCTTACCTGGATGACTGTCTCATTCAAGCAGAGAACAAGGACATTCTTCTTCAACATCTGGCATTTGTAAAAAGGCTTCTAACATGCCTAGGGTATACAATAAATGAAAATAAATCACAACTGGTATCCTCTCAAATAATTACATTCCTGGGTGCAAGCTTGAATACAACTGCCCAGATGGCTTACCTTACGGCAGACAAACAAAGGCAACTGACAACATTCTTAAAACAGATGGCAACAAAAACCCAGTTATCTGCAAGTCAAATTCTGCAGGATTTGGGGTTCATGGCATCCTGCATTCTACTAATTCCATATGCAAGACTGCATATGAGGAAACTTCAATGGTACCTAAAAAGTTTATGGAGTCAACATTGTCACAGTCTGGAAACAATGATTCCTCTCATTCCCTGCCTACAACAGGAGTTTCTTTGGTGGGCAGAGACATGTCACCAGAACAAAGGACTGTCATTCACTCTGCCCCCTGCCACCCAAACCCTAACTACAGACGCATCGGACTATGCTTGGGGTGCCCACCTGGTGAGGAGATGCATTCAGGGCATATGGAGCCCAAATCAAATGCATCTGCATATCGACCAGAAAGAGATGCTAGCTGTTCAGAATGCTCCGACAGCCTTCAAGGACTTACTTCATCCAGGACAACTACTGATAAAGACGGGCAACACCACGGTTATGTGGTACATAAACAAGCAGGGGGTACACATTCCTACCCCCTTTGCAGACTAGCCATGGCATTGTGGAACACAGCCTTGACTTACCAAGTA
Organism: Protopterus annectens; assembly: GCF_019279795.1. Classification (NCBI taxonomy): domain Eukaryota; kingdom Metazoa; phylum Chordata; order Ceratodontiformes; family Protopteridae; genus Protopterus; species Protopterus annectens. Next base: position 461,573,353 of record NC_056748.1, read on the forward strand.
CATCTTCATGCTCAATTCCTATCAGGAAAACAAAATACTCTGGCAGATGACCTAAGCAGAAATCTTATGGTAGCATAGAAATGGGGGAGCCCAGACATAGATCTATTTGCCTCTCCCCAAAATTATCAACTGGACAAATTCTGCACAAGGACTTATCACAGACAAGCATGGAAAGTGGATGCTGTATCCTTCAGTTGGAAAAAACCTATCAGTCTATGCCTTTCCCCCTCTGCCTCTTCTCTCCAAGGTCTTACTAAAGGTCAGACAGGAAAAACCAAAAATGATCCTAATTGTTATGGACTGGCCTCGCCAGCACTGGTACCCAATTCTAAGGAATATGTCTCAACTCCCTCCGTGGTACTTGCCTCAAATACCTCATCTACTGTCTCAGCAGAATAAGCAAATTCTGTACACTCAGCTCCAAACTGAACCTTGCAGCATGGCTGATCATTTAATTATTCAAACAGCACCTCTCAGTAAATCTGTGATGGATGTCATTTTGGAACCCAGAAGGCCTAGTACTACAAAATCTTATGCTGATAAATGGAAGAGATTCTGTGCTTGGAACCAAGCACAAGGAACCGACACAGCAAAACCAAATATTCCTCAGATTTTACAATACTTGACTGAGATGCTTGACCAAGGGCCTATCTTTTTCTTCAATAAAAATCCATGCCTGTGCCATCTCGGCTCATTACAGCACGGAGCCTCCCATCTTTTCTCATCCTCTGTTAAAACAGTATCTTAGAGGGGCCAAAAATGTAAGGCCTCCCAGAAGATCACAAACTCCTGCATGGGACCTCAATTTTGTGCTGGAAAAACTCACCCTGCCTCCTTTTGAACCAGCAGCTACTGCGGATATAAAATTTTTATCTTGGAAAACAGCTTTCCTTTTGGCAATCACTTCAGCAAGAAGGGTTTCAGAACTACAGGCTCTCATGGCTGTGGAGCCTTTTATTACATTTTACCCGGGCAGGGTGTCCCTCAGGACCCATCCTTCCTTTATGCCTAAGGTGGTATCCAGTGTGGCTCTTAACCAAACTATTCACCTGCCAACATTTTACCCAAATCCACAGAATAAGGGGGAGCGGATTCTGCATTCATTGGACGTACACAGACAACTAAGATTCTACTTAAACAGGACCAAATCTCTAAGAAAGTCTGAGCAACTACTCGTGGCATTTGCTTCAGGATCAGAGGGGAAGGCTATATCAAAGCAGATGATTTCTGAGTGGATAAGCCACTGCATTCGTTTCTGCTACTTGCACCATGGTAAACCTGTGCCCAAGGGAATCTAGTCACATTCCACCAGGGCAGCCTCTACCTCAGCAGCCTTTCTCAGAGGAGTTCCAACCAAAGACATTGTAGAAGCTGCTACTTGGACCCCTCTTTATACCTTCACAAAGCATTATCATTTGCCTCTCTTCTCCAAATCCAGGGCAGGCTTTGCCACTGCAGTTCTGCAGGGCCTTATAGCTGCTCCTAATGCTATTTAGTTTCATTCTCCCATCCATAGCTTTGGGATTCTACCCAGATGTAATGACTGCAACAGTGAAACATGAAGAACATAGTACAGTTGTGTACACTTACCATAAATGTAGATGTTCGAGTGTATTCACTGTTGCAGTCCGGGTTTACCCACCCGCCATCCTCCTTTTCTATAATTTCACTTTCCTTCACTATATTCTAAAGCCTTTGTGGTGTATTTGCTTTTAGATGAAGGTAAAGTTTATGTTGCTAAAAGTGCATTTACATATATTGCTGTTTATTCATAAATATATATATACATATATATATATATATATATATATATATATATATATATATATATATATATATATATGGTTTTTTTGTTTGTTTTTTTGCTCCGCATTTGCGGGGCACCTGACATCTCAGGCAAGAAAAACTGAATAAAATGGTGTTGGCTGCATGTTTTATAGCCCTGATGACCTGACGTCATGGAAGAGGAGACTGCAACCGACGCAGGACCCAAGACTTTGTTATTCAGGCAGACTGAGGGCAGCCTGCCAGCAGATTACCCAAATGTAATGACTGCAACAGTGAATAAACTCAAACATCTACATTTATGGTACACAACTGTACTTTTCCTCGTCTGCTTCCTCAGGCCTTTCTGGTGTCTGAATTTAGGGATGCATACCTGCACATTTCCATTCATCCTCTTTTTAGGAAATGTTTATATTTCTGTGTGTTTTCCTTGCATTTTCAGTTCTCTGCTTTGTCCTTTGGTCTTTCTACTGCCCCAAGTGTATTCACCAAATGTCTTCACTTCTTTTATGGCTTTTTGCAGGCTTCGAGATATACAGATTTTTTTCCTCATCTAGACACTCTGCTTATTCAAGTTCCTTTTCCCAGCAGTCTGCCACAGGATCTTCAGTTTGACACTTGTATTTTACACAGTCTGGAGTTCACCATAAACCTTCAAAATTCAGTTCTGATGCCTTCCCATGATCAAGTTTTCCTCAGTTGTAGGCTTCAGACAGTTCCCATGCTGGCATCTCTTTCTGTCTCCAAGGCTCTGTCTCTGTTAGCTTTTTCCAATCTCTTCTTCCTCTGCCACAGCCAGGGAATTTCTCAGGGTCCAGGGATTTATGGCTTCCATGATTCCCTCTCACCAGGCTCCATATGAGGAAACTTCTTTGGTACCCCAAATTGGTGTCGCTTCAACATTTGCACCTTCTGGAGTTTGCTGTCCCTTTTCTCCCTTGTCTCAATCTCAAGCTTAAGTGGTGGATTCATCAGCTATGTCTCAATCCAGGGGTTCCTTTTCAAGTTCCAGTTCCCATTCTAGAGCTTTTCATGTATGCCTCAAACAGGTGGTGGGGTGACTGTTGTAGCCCCTTAAATGTTCAAGGTCTCTGGCCTCCTCATCGGAGATCAGATCTTATCAACAAAAAAGATGTGGTCTCTCTTTGTGGCTCTGCAAGCTTTTCATTCCGGGCCCCTCAAAATTTTCACAGACAATGGCACAGTGATGTGGTATGTCAACAAGCAAGGGTGCACAAGGCCGAGTCTTCTCTGCAGACTAGCTCTTCAGGTCTGGGATCTAGCTATCAAGTATCACATGACTCTTCAGATGGTTTACATTCCCTCCAAGCACACTCACATGGCAAACACTTTGAGCAGGTCCAGAACACAAGTTCACGAATGGATGCTTCATAGAGATGTCTTCTTGGACTTGCCCGTTAGTGGGCTGTTCCTCAGTTGGATCTTCTTTGCCTCATCTCTGAACAGGCAATTTCTCTATTCTGTTCCAGAGTCCGAATTTCTCTGACTTGGAAAGAGGAAGCCTTGTCTTTTCCTTTGAAAGGAATGTTTCTGTATGCTTCCCCCTTCCTCTGTTGCCGCGGGTTCTGCACAAGATCAGGCAGGACTGTCCCAGAATCTTGATGGTGACTCCCTTTTGGCACAGACAACATTAGTTCCTCCTCCTTTCTCACTTGGCCAGGGGCAGTCATCACAAGTTACCTCACTAGTTGGATCTTCTCACTCAAGACAAGGGGTCTCTTTTCCATCCTCACCTGCCCACTCTTCAAATGATATTGTGAGTGAGAGGGTTTTAATCCTTTTTAGGCACCTCTTTTCTGAGGATGTGCTTTGGGTTTTGCAGGATGCTGGGAAACCCACTACAAGAAAATTATTTGTCCAAATGGAAAATATTATCTGTCTGGTGCCTCTGTCACCATCAGGATCCCCTATCAGTGGAGGTTCTTCTGGTTCTCTCTTAATTGCATGATCTTCTTCATGCTAGGTTGGCATATTCTTCAGTTAAAGCTCACCTGTCAAAAGTTTGTCTGCCCTGGAATCCTCCTCTGGCTTCTGACTTTGAGGTCAAGCAAGTTCTTAAAGATGTCCTTCATAACAGGCCTCCCAGGAAGCCTATTCCGCCTTCTTTGGACCTTAGTTTTATACTTGAAACATTGACCCAGGCTCCTTTTGAGCCTGCTTTTTCACCTTCTTTACAACATTGTACTTGGAAGACACTTGTTCTTTTTGGTACTTACTTCAGCAAAGAGTGTGTTTGAACTTCAGATACTCACCGCTATTCCTTTTTTTTCCCATAAAGAAAGGGTGTCTCTTCACACTAATCTTTAATTCATGCCCAAGATAATAAATGCGTTGTCCCTTAATCAGTCTATTCATCTTCCTTCCTTTTTTGTTTTTCACAGTCTCCCATTGAGAGGGTTCTTCACAGCTTGGATCTGTATAGACAGTTCAGATACTATTTAGACAAAGCTAAAATTATTCTCAAATCTGAGCAACCTTTTGTTTCCTTTCATCCCAGGTCTTTGGGTTTGTCTGTTTCTAAGCAAAACAGCTCTCCTGGATTTCTAAAGCCATCTCCTCCTGTTATTCCTTTCAAGGTAAATGTCTCTCTCCATCTGTAAAGGCACATTCTACAAGGCCAGATTCCTCCTCTGGTGCCTTTTTCAATTGTCTGGATACCAATTCTATCCTTGAGGCTGCTATTTGGCCTGTGTTCATACTTTCACCAAACATTACAAGTTGGATGTTAATTGCAGGGTTAGAGCAGGTTTTGCCAAGGCTGTTCTGCACAGGTTTGTGGAGGGTTCCTCTGTGCCTTCCTCCTCCCAGGTTTCCTCTTGAGCTCTTGTACTCTCTCAGGTGAAGAATGCTGCAGCGGTGATATGGAAGGACATAGTATGGTTCTGTAAAATTTAACCATAATAGTAGATGTCCTTCTCTTCGATGTTGCAATATTCACTCACTCCTTCCCTCTGTCCTGACTCTTGCCATGGGTTCCATTTCCCTCCAGGCCAAGGGGCCTTTCTCCCTTCTACCTTCTTTATTTTTCTTCTGGATGCACATGTTCTTTCTTGTCGCTGAAGGTATTGTATTCCTCTTGGGACCTTTTCAGTTATGAGTGTTTGCATCCATATGTCATGTTTATGCCCTACGTCCTGTATAGGGTGCATACATGGTATGAATTGTGCCTATGTCCTGTGTAGGGAGTATACATGCTATGAACGGTGCCTATAAAAGCCGAAAGCTTTGGTATACTAGCTGGACACTGGGCTATCCTTGGCATGAGATTCCTTAGGTGAAGAATACTGCAACAGTGAAGAGAAGGACATCTGCTGTTATGGTAAGAGTTTACACAACTGTACTTTCCTGATGCCATGTTTTACACGAGAGTGTTGCAGTGAACCTTTGTTGTCCAGTAGTTTCAGATTCTTCCCCCTCTTAATAATCTCATACTTTGTCAGTCTGTAAATGACATCTGCTTTGGTGAATACATTTGCCCTTTGTGGCTTTAGGGTAGACCTTTCATTTTACCTCTACTGTCAACCACAGTTACCATGGATGCCTCCTTGTCTGGGGTGTAGGGACATTCTGAGTGGAGAACAGCCCAATGGGCATGGTCTCAACAAGAGGACCATCTTCACATTAATGATCTGGAGATGAGGACAAGTACCCCTTGCATTGCAGGCTGTTCAGGACTTCCTTCCCCATGCATGGTGTGATCTCCATCCATACAGGCAGTACTTTAGTAGTCTGGTATATCAGCATGCAAGGGATAACGTATAGTTTCTCAGCAGAGTGGGTATGAATAAGTGTGTGGCAGTAGCTGATGTCTTCATGGGTCTTTCTGTTCGCAGTGCACATTCCAAGCTGAACCAACCTTCTAGCAGACAGTTCAGCCATTACATAATGATGCCTCTGAGCGGGCCCTCAATTCAGCAGTAGCACGGATGATTTTTTGCTACTGAGGTCAGCCTTACTGCCCCTTATTTGTATTCCTGACCTGCCCAGCCCAACACCAAGTGCAGCAGCTACTTTGTGTTAATCCCTTGACAGAGTCAAACACTTTTATACATTGCCCTTCTCTTCCTGTTATGATAAAGTTTCTGCATAAAGCTTCTCTGTGCAAGCCTTCAGTTATCCTCATTGCTGCATTTTCCCCCTGCATATTTAGTTTCCCATGCTTTGGGCTCAGCTCAAGAAACAGTCTATGGCTGTTCAGTCCCATTCTGGATGTGCTCTGTCAAATACCTCATCGGTGAAACTATATGTATGTTTTTTCCATTTCTAATGAGGGTCAAAAAAATCATCCATTTCCTCCAAGGTTGTTCAGATCCTCCCCACCTCTCAGAAAGACAGCCAGAAAAAATATATGAGTAAGTGGGAAATATTTTTTCTTTGGGCAGTATAGGAAGGTCAAAATGCATTTTCAGGTCCAATTACTTTGGCTTTGCAGTTTCTAGTTACAGTATTTGACTTGGATCTAGTTATTATATCAAGGTTCATTTAGTAGCCACATCCAACTTTCACAAAGGCTTTAACTCCCAACTCCACATCTTTAACTTGCCAAAAGGTTTGTAATGCTTTTGTAAAAGAGATCTAATTTAGTCTTAAAGGCCCTTACTCAAGACCCCTTCAAACCTACTTTTTTTATGCCACTTAAAATACTTTTCATGGAAAACACAGTTCCTGGTAGCTGTTTACATCTTCCTTTCACAGGGTTTTATTGAGAACTTCCCTCCTTTCTACCTAAGGTTGCTTTAGAGTTTACCTTAAATCAGAATATTCACCTTGCAGTGTATTGTACTAACCACACTAATCAAGGAGAGTTTTACTTCATTCCTTAAATGCTTATAGACAACTACACTTTTATCTAAATTGTACTAAAATCTGCACATAGACAACCAAATCTGTCTTCCTTTCTTCTGCTAAGTTGGGCTCTTAGGTCGTTATTGCTCCTTTTTCCAGATGGCTTTCCAGTTTTATTATGCATATTCAGTCAATGCCAAGTCTCCATTGTCAAAATGGAAGACATTTCACAAGAATTATAGCAACTTCCAGGGCCAGTTTCAAAAAAATCCTCATTCAATGATATTTGACCTGACATTAGTTGTTTGAACTCGCAGTGCATTGGGGTTTGAACTGCATATTTTCAGTGTATGGCCAGGCATAATCCTTGTATATAATTTATTATTGCAGAAAAAAATGTCCTTCCAATGCTCATTCCTTCCTAACTGCAGTACTGATGTTTTCTCTCCCCATCCTACTCAATTTCCCCTTAAATTGGCACAGACAGATTTGTGATCCACATCTCATCAAAGCTGGAACTATGGAATCCTTCACTCACATTTTGAGTGACTGAGGGGATGGTGGGTGCATGTGTGCTGTATCATCTCTTTTTTAGAAAACAAAGCAAGTCAGAATGCATTACAAAAGCAAAACTCTATTCCCATGAATTACTGCCCTGCACTTTGGTGTTGCAGTCAGCACCATGTAAGTTGTAAAAGTTGGAAGGACTGGTGGCATTTACAAGATCCAGAAACGCCTGGTAAACCACCAAACCCTTGAAATCTATAATGGTTATATGGCTTATAATATAGAATCAGATGTTGACTTTTTTTTTCATCCAGTTCAGCTTTTAGTTGTCAGATATGACCTTGGTGCCATTTTGAAGCTGTGATAAAGGGCTCTGACTCCTCCCCTATCCATAATTAAAATATCTCAGATCTTGTTTGGCACCTGATCAAAAAGGATGCATTTTCAAGGGCCGTGACAGTTTTCAGCCAAATTTTTAGTAATTTGTTTCAATGCCATCCTTAGCAGTTTCTTTCTTCATTTCACCTCCCTTCTTAATATCCATCTAGCCATATATATATATATATATATATATATATATGTGCATATATTTATATATCCGATCTCCAAAAGCATATGCAGAGTCCTATGGCAGAAACAGTAAAAAACGCCAAAATCCTCACAGCAGTTCTGGTTAAAAAATAGCCAATTGAGCTTGGAAAAACGTATTTATTTAACAAAACGTGAGCGCTTTCGCCATTCGGCTTCCTCAGACATTACATAAAAACACAATCATAACACATTTAAATACTATTGCACAAGTCCTCATTGGCAGATAAAAACACGTGTTCATAAAAAATATTGATGTTGCTTAAATTGTCCATACATATGCAACACTTACAATAATATATGAGCGATACTTTCAATGCTTATTGGCAGCATTCATGCTTAGTTAGCATTAAGTCGCTGACCATATATCAAAACTTGAACACAATCTATTAACATTTACAAAAGCAATCTTTAAAAAACATTCTTAAAAACATCACATCAGAGCACAGTTCTTTTGTCATATCTGTTTGAGAAAAGAATGTTAGAACAAAAGAAAGGCAAAATCCTGAGGGACACAAAGGATTTTAAAAATAATCAAGTGTTCACTTGGCCGAGAGTTTCTAGCAATGTGAATGCAATTAGTGTACCGGCAACTGGTAATAATATAAGAGAGGTAAATTCGACAGTTGCGGGTAACAATGTCAATAACAGAAGTTATAATAGGGTTGTTCAGGCCAATGTGCGTATGGTTGATACAAATGTGATTAGATCTTCTACCACAGGGAACAATGAAATATTTTTGGTCGATGATACATCGGCTGTTACTGACATAAGCGCGACACAGGGAGGGCAAGGCCAGAACACTTCGCCATCCTTGGTGGATAATAGTAGTGGGGGCACTACGGGTAGCAGTATGATCATAAACAATAGTAACGTAACCCTTCCTCATTCTGACACGTCTGTTAGAAGGAGAACTCCGCTAACAAGTACAGGTGTGGTAGGGGCACAGGATAACAGTTCCTACAATCCTTTTCCCATTGCACAGCAACGTATAGGCAGGCCACGATCACAGAGCAGAGGCCAATGAGGACTTGTGCAATAGTATTTAAATGTGTTATGATTGTGTTTTTATGTAACGTCTGAGGAAGCCGAATGGCGAAAGCGCTCACGTTTTGTTAAATAAATACGTTTTTCCAAGCTCAATTGGCTATTTTTTAACCAGAACTGCTGTGAGGATTTTGGCGTTTTTTACTGTTTCTGCCATAGGACTCTGCATATGCTTTTGGAGATCGGATCTATCATTATTTATTTGCTGTTTGCAGAGTTCGAGCTCCGTTGGTGGTGTGGTTTTGTTTGCTTGTTTGTTGGCTTATCATATATTTATATATATATATATATATATATCTAGATATATACTGCGGTGGTGGTGCCGCGGTTGCGTTGTCGCCTCACAGTAAGACGTTGTCCTATTTGATTCTCAGCTAGAGTGTCTTCTGTGTGGAGACATGCATGAATGGGCGTACCTTCATTGAAGGTTGTGCGTCAGGGCCGGCAACACGGCACGTAAAAATCTGCTGCCAATCATTAGCGGACCAGAGTTCCGCTGTGGCGACCCCTAACTGGGAAAAGCCGAAAGACACAACATATATAAATCAGAATTACTTAAAGCTTTTTTTCTCCTTGTAGCCTTGCTTGCTGTAGTTAAAATTTCCTAACTTGTAAGCTGTTATCTCTCTTTCTGTATAATCTTCTCAGTGTTAAGGTTAGTTGGCTAGTACAGTTTTTTCTTTGTGACAGGACTCTGTTGAGTTTGTCTGCTAGCCTGACTTTCCATGGCAGACCAGATTAAAGGATTAAAAAAGTGTACAGTGATGCTGCCACAAGATTCTGCCACATGGTCCACACTCCCTTTGTGTCTACTGCCTGGGAGTAGCTCATCTTGAGGTTAAATGCGAGGCTCGTGCCTCATTTTGTACCAGGGCCCTACAAGGTCAAATGGACAAATTAGTATTAAAGGGTCTTATCCCTGCTCATCCAAGTGCATCTATCCAGTCTTCGGCCTCCTCCTCTGTCCCCTGCTAAATCGGGGCGTGGGCACAGCAAAAAGAAAAGGAGAAATCAAAGGAAAAATAAAGGGAGAAAGGCATATCATCAGAAAATATGTTAGATAAGACCAGGAAACTGTCGCTGGTCCCATTGGAACCCTTGGGTCTAGCACCAAAAATTCCTAGACAAATGGATCTGTCTCCTCTTCAGATCCTTTCACCAGTTCCTCCCCCTCAGTTCTCACAAGAGAGAGTAAGGCCTCAGCTCCACTCACCTTTTCTGCAGGAGAGGCACTCACTGAGACCACCTTCAGTGGCTTCATCTTGTAGGTCTATCTGTTCATTGAGTCTTACTGAAGCAGATGTTGACAGGATGCTGTTGAGATTCCTTTGGATGCAAGTTCAACTAGGTGTTTTCCTAGCACTGTCCACACCAGACATTCTTTCTTCAACAAACTCCTTTACTGGTATCTCTTTTTACAGTCCATCCTTTAGATCCAAGCCCCATGGCTCTGAGCCTCCTGAAAGCACACACATCAGAGCCACAGTCTTGACTTCAACAGCATCCCTTACTCTCTGAACTTCTATGCCTTTGAATAGGGATGAGTCTTGGGAGTCAGAGCTTTGGTGCTGGTGTTTGAGGTGCAGATTCTACACAAACTTTTGGAGCTGTCCATTTCCCTCAGCACTCAGTAGTTTGGCTCTGTTACTGACTTAAGATCCAGATCAGGTCAGGGGAGGCTCTTTCTACATCTCATTCTGATGGCAGGGAAGTCTCTTTTGCTCCAAACTCTGTCTCAACATTCAAGGCTTTCAAACTGGTTCTTGCAAAGCCAAGAGATGAGATGGTTTCCACATGCTTGACTTCATTCTAACCCTTTTTGGATATCCTGTCGGACTCTGCATATCCAGGTTTACAGAAACATTTAGCTTAATTCAGTCTCAGGGCTACGCAGCACATGAGCTCCTAGTCTGACTCATGCATTTCCAGAAGTTCCATCGAGACAGATTCCCAGAAAAGACTTGTAAGAGGAGACATTTTGATTCGTCCCACACACACTTATGCAACCAGCTTATTGTACTTTTTTTTTTTTTTTTTTATATTTTTTCCCCTAACAGATTTGTTTGTTTTTCAATTGAATTGTACAGGTTACAGGTCACATTAAAGGTGGGAAAAGTTTTGAAATGATTTATTGCGGTGTCATTTTTTTATATCACAAAAACCTGGCATTTTAACAGAGATGTGTACACTTTTTAAATCCACTGTATATCCCCCATTGTTTCTTTGTGAATTGCTTATCCAGTCTGCCGTCCTAATCCTTTCTAACCTCCTCTGTTTTTTATAGTTATCATGCAAGATTGTGTATGCTCTACTAATTATTCCTTTTTTGTCAGTTTCTGTTTTAGAATCTACTAAAAACTCTATCAGTGCTGGTGTTGCATTTAGAATCCCCAATGTTATTCATGTTTTACTGTTGCAGTCATCACATTTGGATTATCTGCCTGCAGGTAGCCCTCAGCCGGCCTGAATACCAGAGCCTTTGGATTTCTGCTTCAGATGCTGTCACTTCTTCCATGATGTCAGGTCGTCGGGTATAAAACATGCAGCCGACACCATTACATCAGTCTTTATTTGCAGTGCGGTGCCCGAAGCAGAAGCAGTTCTCAGGTGTTGGTCGGCCAACTCCTGAAATTTTCGTTTGAGTTTCAGACCTGAAGTCTTCAAAAAGATAAGTACCTTATTGGGGATCCTTTTTTCTTGCTCTAACTGATGTCAGAAAAAATTAACAATTGTCTTGCCTGTGGAAAGCGAATACCTTATAGAAATTTTCATTCTTACTGCATCACCTGTTTAGGCCCAGACCACTATGTCCCTCGCTGTTGGTTTTGTGCATTGTTCAACGCCCAAACTATTAATCATCGGGCTATTTTTTTAGCTAAATACTTTCATTCTAGATCTCCGTACTCCAAAATGGATTTGGTAAGTCATCCGACTACCGATCATCCAAAAAAACGTAAGGATAAAGACAGTGACAGACTGCATAGGTCCAAAACTGCTGACGACGCTTCCGATAAGCTAGTCGCCAGTTCACCTGTACTCAGTGAGACGCTTTCACAGCCCCTGATACTCACTACTACAGATTCGCAGGCCTCTACTGAGACCCATTCGGAGTCTTTTATGCCGCGCGATGCTTCTTCGACTGTGGAACCTGTGGATGTCTCTACCTTGGATGGGTCCAGAGCTGCTGTGCAGGCATCGGTTTCTGAGGGTGTATTCAGTCCTACTGATTTTCATATTAAACCAACTTGATTTCAAGCTAAGAATACCGAATTCCTCAAGCCTAAAGCTCACACTAAGCCTAGAAAACCAACAACCAAAGCGCATTCTCAGGGCCATATGCCTCAAAAACAAATGATTAGAATGGCTGAAGATCATATTACATTAATTAGGGGAAGCCATCCTTCCCCGTCTAAGAGACCTAGAACTGATTTTCTTTCTGATTCTTCTGATCAGGAATCTGATATCTATGTTCCTTCTGACTCCCAGGATCTACCCTTATCTACTTATGAGGATTCTGATGCAGAGGATTCCATTCCCTCTGCTTCCCCTCCAGAAGATTTTTCTTTTGGTGAAACCTTGCATATCCTTAGGGAGCAATTCCGCTGGCAATGCCAGGACTATTCTCAGTCCAAAAAGAGAATTAGGGAATTTTTAAACCTGCCTCAACACAAGCCTCTAGCTATCCCTCCTGTTCTGGAGATTGTAAATGATGTTTTCTTGGAATCCAGCATTACCCCAGACTCTTTGCCTCCAGCTACAGAGTACCTGACTCTCACAAATTCCTTTTCAGGAATCCTACTGCGGATGCAGAGACCATTTCCCAAGGACCAAAAGGCATTAAGGCTACTACTGCCAAAAATTCTACCCCTTCTGATAGGGATTCTAGAGCTTTAGACAGATGGGGGTAAGAAGGTATAAATCTGATACTTTGGCCATTAGGGCTTTAAATGGCCAGTTCCATATGTTAAAATATCAGCAGCATATTATGAGATTAATTAAACAGAAAATTATGTTGATTCCTGACTGTGCTGAACACAGAGATTTACAAGACTTAATGCATTCTGCTAACCAAGTAGGTAAACATACTTTGCAATGTGGTTTTGATACTTTAGAAGCATCTTGCAGGGCTGCTGTCCCTGGGTCTGTACTTAGAAGGCATGCTTGGCTTAAGGAACAAAACTTGCCAGATCATGTTATAGCTAAATTACTGGATGCACCCTTAAACCAAGAGCGCTTTTTTGGCAACAAAGCAGAAGAAGTCCTCAAAAGGATGGAGGAAAAAGCTAAATCTATGCAAACTGTTAAAGATTTCTTACAAGTACAGCCACCTAGATTCAGTAGGCATTGGCCTTCAAAGAACTGGTCCTTTTTAGTCTCTTCCAGGACTTCTCAGTCCAAACCCAGGAGCAGCAAACCACCAAGACTTCAGTCTCAGGCTATGCACATATCTAAGCAGTGGGAGGCCCCCCACTTCCAAAGCAGGGAGTAGTAAGCCACCCCACTATGGAAAAATGACACAATGACATCCTTAACTCTACCAAGCCTTGCTCACCTACTTGCTCCCTTAGAAGGAAAGCTTGCCTTGCATGCAAAAAACTGGGAACTCATTACCCAGGACAAATGGGTTTTAAACATAGTTTCCCTAGGATATAGATTCCACTTCCACTCACTCCCAACCCCAAGCTGATGGCCAGATCTCCCCCCAAACCAGTGGACAGAGGCCCAAAAACAAGTGATCTCTCTCCTCTGTATCAGGGCTATTTAACCTGTCCCAGCAGAACAATGGGGACAAGGTTTGTATTCACGACTGTTCCTGGTTCCCAGAAAAGAAAACTCCTGTTGTCCTATCCTGGACCTTTCTATTCTCAACACCTTTCTGGTGGTTCCAAAATTCAAAATGCTAACTCTTCAACAGCTTCTTCCTATGCTAGCCAAGGATGCCTGGCTGGCAACTCTAGACTTAAAAGAAGCTTACCTGCACATCCCAGTAGGGGAATCCTGCAGGAAATACCTACGCTTCAGGGCAGGCTCCATGCACTATCACTTTTCTGCACTTCCTTTTGGCTTATCTACTGCACCCAGGGTATTCACAAAGTGCCTAGCTCCAGCCATTGCATTTTGCAGGCAGAGAAATATTCAGATTTACCCATACTTGGACGATTGCCTGATTCAGGCAGAGAGTCAGGACTTGCTATTACAACACCTGGCATTTGTAAAGAGACTTCTAACTTCACTGGGGTACACCATCAACAAGAAGAAATCACACCTATTAACCTGCCAACAGATTGTATTCCTGGGAGAAAGCTTGAACACAACTTCCCAGATGGCATTCCTCACTCCAGAAAAACAGGTTCATTTGACAACCTACTTCAAACTACTGGCCACAAAACCCCAGCTATCTGCAAGGAAAATCCTGCAAGCCTTGGGGTTCATGGCCTCTTGCATTCAGTTAATTTCATATGCAAGACTGCATATGAGGAAACTTCAATGGTATCTAAAAAGTCTATGGTGTCAACATTCTCAGGACCTGAAAATAATTCCTATCATTCCTTGTCTAAGGGCAGAGTTCCTTTGGTGGGCAGAGGCCTGCTACCACAACAAGGGACTCCCTTTCACTCTACTCCCTGCCACCTAAACCCTAACAGACGCATCAGACTATGCATGGGGGGCTCACATGGCAGGGCAGTGCATTCAGGGCAAATGGAACCCAAAACAGATGCACCTGCATATCAGTCAAAAAGAAATGTTAGCTGTACAGAATGCTCCGACAGCCTTCAAATACCTTATTCTTCCAGGACAACTATTGGTAAAGACAGACAACACCACAGTTATGCGGTACATAAGCAGGGGGGAACCCATTCTTACCCACTCTGCAGACTAGCCATGGCTCTGTGGAACACAATCTTGAGCTACCAAGTGAATCTACAATCTCATTTCCTGCCAGCCAAACTAAATTCACTAGCAGATGACTTGAGCAGAAATCTCATGGACCCACATGAATGGAAACTGGAACCCAAAATATTCAAGCTCTTGAGGAACAAATGGGGGACACCAGAGGTAGACCTGTTTGCCTCCCCTCAGAACTACCAATTGAACAAATTCTGCACCAGAACTCCCCACAGTCAAGCTTGGAAAGTGGATGCCCTGTCCTTTACCTGGGAAAGCCTCTCAGTTTATGCCTTTCCCCCTCTGCCTCTCCTCTCGATGGTTCTACTAAAGATCAAACAGGACAAGCCAAGGACAATAGTGATTGTACCAGACTGGCCATGACAGCACTGATACCCCCTTTTGTGCAGTCTGACAGTGCTGCAACCTTGGCACCTGCCTCAGACCCCCTCCCTGCTGTCCCAGTGAGTGGGTCAGATTCTGCACCCTCAGCTTCAAACACTGAACCTTGCAGCCTGGCTAATTCCCTGAGCTCACCTCCAGCAACCCTCAGTAAGCAGGTGCTGGATGTCATTCTTGAGGCAAGGAGGCCTAGTACTAGAAAGTCCTATTCAGAAAAGTGGAAAAGATACTGTTCCTGAAGCCAGGTTCAGGGCATGGGCACAATGGTGCCCAGCTTACCTCATATTCTAGATTATTTAACAGAAATGCTCCACAAGGGCCTCAATTATGATTCATGCCTCTGCCGTATCAGCACATTATAATACTGAGCCACCCCTCTTCTCTCATCCCCTGCTAAAACAATTCCTTAGAGCGGCCAAAATTTTAAGACCCCCCCCCCCCAGGAGAGCTCCCACTCCAGCCTGGGACCTTAACTTTGTATTGGAAAAACTCACTTTTCCCTCCTTTGAACCAACTGCTACGGCACAACTGAAATTCCTTTCTTGGAAAACAGCTTTACTTCTAGCCATCACTTCAGCAAGAAGAGTGTCTGAACTGCAGGCCCTCATGGCAGTGGAACCCTTCATTGTCTTCCATGCAGACTAATCCATCCTTTATGCCCAAGGTGGTGTCTAGTGTGGCTTTAAACCAGTCCATTCATTTGCCTACTTTTTCCCTAATCCTCAGAATAAAGGGGAAAGGATACTGCATTCTCTGGATGTACACAGACAGCTTAGATTCTGTTTGGACAGGACTAAGCCTCTCACAAAATCTGACCAGCTGCTAGTTAGCTTTGCTACAGGGGCAGAGGAGAAGGCCATTTCAAAGCAAACCATTTCCAAATGGATAGCACATTGCATCTGTTTCTGCTACAAACACCATGGAAAACCTACCCCACAGGGGATAAGAACACATTCCACCAGGGCTGCATCTATCTCTACAGCATTTCTCAGAGGAGTCCCTACCAGGGACATCCTGGAAGCTGCAACCTGGAGCTCTGTACATACCTTCACCAAGCATTTACCACCTGCCTATATTTTCTAAATCCGGAGCTGGATTTGCCACAGCAGTCTTACAGGGCCTTATTGCTAGCCTTAATGCTCTTTAACTACCTCCACCCTTCCTTAGCTTTGGGAATCAGCCCACATGTTATGACTGCAACAGTGAAACACGAAGCACATAGTACAGTTGTGTACACTTACCATAAATGTAGATGTTCGAGTGTATTCACTGTTGGAGTCCTGGTTACCCTCCCTCCAGCCCCCTGACTTCTCTTGACTTTTACCTTTCCTCCTTGTTTGGCATATATTATATCATGTGTATTTGCTTTTTGCTGGGGTTGTTCCATATCATATAATTGCTTCCTACTGTGGGGGCACCTGACATCTGGGGCAAGAAAAACTGATGTAATGGCATCGGCTGCAAGTTTTATACCCCTGACGTCATGGAAGAAGCGACAGCATCCGACCCAGAAATCCGAAGGCTCTGGTATTTAGGCCGGCTTAGGGCTACCTGCAGGCAGATAGCCCAAATGTGATGACTGCAACAGTGAATATACTCGAACATCTACATTTATGGTAAGTGTACACAATTGTACTTTTCTTTCTCTTTGCCTATACTCTGATATCAATCCTTGATAGGGAAGGCAATCTCTAGCCTACAGTCCAAATAAATTATTGGCCTCATCCCATTCTATTACCTTTCCCTCTCTAATTATTTGCTCCCAATATTTTGGTTCCTTTGCCAGTTTTCTCCAGTAGATTCCAGCCCCCTTGCCTATTTGTCTAATATCCATAACTGCAGTCAT
Source organism: Protopterus annectens (assembly GCF_019279795.1). NCBI lineage: Eukaryota > Metazoa > Chordata > Ceratodontiformes > Protopteridae > Protopterus > Protopterus annectens. The sequence continues at coordinate 461,590,220 of NC_056748.1, forward strand.
CCCTATCATCAAAATCTTATTTCTCCATTCCTGTATTGGCTTAGTTCTTACAATACTTTGTGCTGCTTTATGAATATAATATTCTGTGTGGTTATTGTTATTCTCTTTAAGGATCTACTTCCAAAATCCCAGTTTCTCCTTGTTTCTTGAGCTTCCTCTATGTTTCATCATCATCCCTTTCCATTTTGAATTATATATTTCTGCTTGTGCTATGTATAGGAGCCTTAACTGTGTAGCTCTAAAATACTCATTCAAATTGAGTAATCCCAAACTGCCTTGTTCTATTGGAAGAATCAGCTTATTCCACTTAACTCTTGCCATCTTTCCCTCCCAGGTAAAATCCTTCAGCTCTTTATTAATTGCTATCCACAAGTTTTCCTCTGGTTCATAAAAATATGCCTGACCCGTGTATAAAACTTCTTCTTCTTCTTTCGGCTTTTCCCGGTTAGGGGTCGCCACAGCGGATCACCTTGTCCGCACATTGAATGGCAGTGGAGTTTTACGGTGTCGAGTTGCCAGCCTGGCGCCCAACCTTCCACAGAAGGCACACTCACACGCACACCTAGGGCCAATTTAGAGTGTCCAATCCACCTGCAGCATGTCTTTGGGATGTGGGAGGAAACCGGAGCACCCGGAGGAAACCCACGCGACCACAGGGAGGACATGCAGACTCCGCACAGAAGGCACCCCAGCCGAGGATCGAACTGGAGAACCTCTTGCTGTGAGGCGGCAATGCTAACCACTGCACCACCGTGGCCGCCCCTGACCCGTGTATAAAACTAAAGGGGCTAAAAACATTTTAACTGCTTATATATTGATATCCATATCCATGTAACAGAGCTTCCAATTTCTCAGTTTGTGTATTATCTTTTGTTTAGTCTCTTCCCACATATTCTTAGCTGCTATTCCAGAATCCTTTTTAACCCATACTCCTAAATACTTCATTTTATCATGTCCCCATAAATATGGATATTGCTGAACCAATTTATAGCTATTGCCTTCATTTTAGTTTCATTGATTTTGTATCCTGAAAAGATTCAAAACTGACTCAAAATGTTCCACAACATTGAAATGCCCTTTTCTGGTTTGATCACATATAAATTAATATCATCTGCAAATACAGCCAGCTTTTCTTGACTACCATATCAATTATATTCTTGAATTTCAGAGTTTCTTAATGTGAAGTTGTTCTATCTCGTCGTTCATTCTCACAGATCGGTTCGGAGTTGATCCTCAGCTCTGAGTCTGCCTACTACAAAGTTCGAGGTCTCAGCTCTGAGTCAGCCTACTACAAAGTTTGAGGTCTTCAGACAGCTCCAGGCCAAGTCCCTATCCCATGAGGCACCTTGAGTTACCTCAGATCTAGTTTGCCTCTGCAATAGATCGGAGGTTTCCTAGCACAGCTTGGGCCAGTATAGCTTTATTTCTAAAAGATATTCTAAATTTTGTCTTGCATATAATGGTTAGTGATAGTTATAACTTTAATAGTTTAATATTAGATAGTTCTCTTCCCCCTTTGGCCTTCATTTTTTATAGGCCTTTACTATTACCTTCCCTTCTTTGGTGTGCCTTTATAAAAATATTAGCATAGTTTTATATAGCTTTGTAGTGTTTAATAAACTTTAAACATTAGACATAGTGTGTGAGTGTATTTAGATAGTTATATAGTTAGATTACATTTATTGATATACAGCCCATTTGTTGTTAACGGCTAATTTTTGTAGTTTAAGTTTGCTAAAGTTTGTGTGTGTGTGTGTGTGTGTGTGTGTGTGTGTGTGTGTGTGTGCGTGCGCGCGCGCGCGCATTCTTCTTTGATACTACAGTCTGTTATTGTACAGTTAGATATTTTTGTTACTGTAGGATTCAATATGGCTGAACAAGAGAAAGACAAACATCTTAAGTCTGGCTTTAAAAAATGTCCAAAGTGTGGACAAAAGATGTCAGTGACAGTCATGTAAATTGTGTTTATTGTCTCGGAGCCTTGCACTTGCAAGAAAGCTGCTCCATTTGCCATTCCTTTTCTACCAGTGTATTACATGAAAGGAAACATAAACTCATTGATAGAGAAATCTTCTTTTCAGGAAGCTTTGAGTGACCAGGATAAATCTAGCCAGTCTCCCAAGTCTTATAAGACTTCTTCATCTGATCTGTCAAAATCCAAGAAACCATCGACATCAGCTCCTCAGCCCTCGAAGCCGAGTGTCCTGTCTTTTTGGAGCCAGTCTCCAGTCCTGGAACCAGTCTCCGAAGTACTAAAGTCTCATATTCTTCAGTCGGTACCATCCTCTATACATTCATCTCAGTTCTCCATTAGCCTATCCGATTTGGATGTGGATTGTCTGGTGCAGAAGCTGCTACAGGAACCGGCATTTGCTAAAGTTTTATTGGCTCTGACCCAAGTGGCTTCAGAACCGAAGACTGTTATGCTATTGACTTCTTTTCCTCCTCCGAGCCATACTGGTCCATCAGAGCTGGAGGAGTTGGATCTCATGATTGTGGAGCATTCGGAGCTCACGCCTGCTCCAGTGCCATCAGTTCCATTTACTCAGACTTCCTCGGCACCCATTGAGGAGTCTAGGAGCTTGACACTCTCCGGTCGGGTCCGGGGAGGATAGTTGGACTGACCTGTCTGTTCCGACTTTGCCTCTCGAGGCCTTGGCTCAGACAAGTTCGGCTCCTACCTCTGGTTCAGAGCCCACTGCTCCAGTGCCGAGGGGATTGGTTATTTCTTTGGATCCAGCGGTTCCTTCTCATTGGAGCAGAGGTGCCTTTGAAGCCATGAGGAGAGTAATGTCCCCCAGGACATCCACAACTTCAGGACCAACTACCTCCTCCCCAAAAGTGCCTGTGTCCACTTCTGCCTCACAGATCCCTTTGAGGCATAGAGACCCTGAGGCTCAGGAAGCCCCACTGGGTGGCCCCTGCTCTTCAAAGACCTCACCAGAAGTTCCCACTGATGAGGTTCCCAGGAAGAGAATTTGCAAGAGGAAGCACCTAGACTCCTCACAGGAGTCTCTCACATCTGACACTGACTTAGATGAATCAGAAGGGTCCCCACGTTCCCCCTTTGAAGATATCTCATTTGCAGATATATTAGAAATCCTTAAGCAGAGGGGTGGCTTGCAGCCCAACAACCCTACTGAAGATGAGTTGGTTCTCCTGAAGGCTTTCTGGTCTCAACCCTCCACATCTTGGCTGTCTCCGCCCTTCGATGAGCTCATGAAGCTGGTCTCATGAAGGGTGTGGGAGTCTGCGGATACCATGGAGCCTGTTCGTAGGAGGCCCAATAAATTGCTTTCTGCCCCTCAGGATAAGTCTTTTCTCACTAAGGGAGTGCCTGTTGATGCCACAGTGGTGGTGGCAGCCACCAAAAGGGAAATATCAGGAACTTCTTCCTCTTTTCATCCTCCTAGCAGAGACTCTAGGATCATGGATAGATACGGGAAGTGCATGTATAGTTCATTGACTTTTGCCATGCATTCACTGAACTATCTTACACATTTCACAAGACTGCAAAGAGACCTCCTAAAAGAGCTTGGAGATGCTCTTCAGGGTACGGTAGCTGAAGGAGCTTCAGACAAAGTTGCCTCCCAGCTTGCTCCCCTTAATTCCATAGTGAACTCATCCATGTGAATCATCCCTTATGCAGCTGATGGAACGAGTAGGGCAGCGGGTACAGGAATTGCTCTCAGGAGACACTCCTGGATGTGCTTATGTTCCTTTACGGACTTTTCTGGCCCAAAGTTAAGGAAACTTTGACCAGGTGTGAGCAGGAAGGAAAGACTCTGTCTGCCATCAGAGTCCGTTTTTCCACCTCTACTAGACCCTACCCCAAGGGTCAAAAGGGAGGAAAGATGTGGTTCCCGAAAAACCCAAGGAGCCTTTCTGGACATGCGTGGTGAACCCCCCTCCAGGGGCAGAGGAGGGGCAATAATGGAAGATGCCCCCTCACGGCAGAGGGGGTCCACAAAACCAGGGTGACAGAGGCCAGTTCTTTGGGAAGCCCTACCAGCGCTCCTGAAAGGAGGCCCCACTGTCCTACTCTGGAGGCAGTCAGGTGTCACTTATCTTTGTATCCAGATGCCTGGCTCAAAATAAATGACAACTGGGTACAAAGTATAGTTTCCAGAGGATATATTATTCCCTTTGCCACCCCCCCTCCCATTGACAACAAAAATCCTGGATGTTCCACCCAGTTACAGGGAACAAACAACAGTAGTGGTCCAAACGTTGCTAAGAAAGAGTCATCCAACCAGTCCCAGCAGACCAGACAGGATCCGGAACTTACTCAAGATTCTTTTTAGTTCCAAAAAAGACATGGGACTGGAGACCTGTTTTGGACCTCAGCAGACTAAACAGATCTGTCAAGAAAGAGAAATTCCAGGTGGTCATGCTTCAGTCGATACTTCCCTTCTTAGGAAAAGACAATTGGATGTGCTCGATAGATCTACAGGATGCGTACTACCATATAAAAATGACCAGACCATCCAAGGATCATCTGCGCTTCCAGCTGGGAGCCAATCATTACCAGTTTTGAGCCCTGCCCTTTGGTCTCACTGCAGCCCCCAGAGTGTTCACCAAATGTATGGCGGTGGTCATGGCTCACCAGGTGTTTCTGTACTTAGATGATTGGCTCCTCACCGCCACCACCAGGCATCAGCTAATACAAGACAGGGACACCACTCTTACTCCTTGCAATCAACTGGGCATTACCATAAATTCAGAAAAATCTGCCTTATCGCCATCACAACATATCTTTATCTGAGCAGAATTGGACACCACCACCACCACTTTACAACTTCCGGCAGAAAGGATATTACTACTTCATCAGCAAATCCAGAATATCATATCCAGAGACAAGACTCCAGCATCAGAAGTGCTAAAGTTGTTAGGGATGATGGCAGCTGCAATAATAGCGATACCATTGGGTCGCATGCACATGCGGATTCTACAATGGCTGCTTTTCACTCAATGGTCTTATCAAGAGCTCCCAATGTCTCATCTCATTATTGTAACAAACACATGCAAAAAGGATCTTCGATGGTGGTTGACATCTCTTCAAGTAACGATAGGTTGTCCTTTTATCCTACCTTCACCATCAGCCACAGTGACCATGGATGCTTCCCTGATAGGGTGGGGGGGGGGGCATTTTCAGAGAAGAACAGCCCAAGGCACATGGACCAAACAAAAGACACATCTGCATATCAATGTCCTGGAGATGAGAATGGTACTCTTGGCATTGCAGTACTTTCAGGACTCTCTCCCTCTGGGGACAATTGTGATTCAGACGGATGTCAGTGGTCTGGTACTTGAACAAACAAAGAGGAACCAGGTCCTATCCTCTTTGTCGAGAGGCCTTAAGAGTATGGCAATGGGCTACATCCACCCAGGGCTTTCTGACAGCAACGCACATCCCGGGGAAATCCAACGTAATTGCAGACAAACTCAGCAGGGCGATTTTGTTGCCTCATGAGTGGTCCCTCAAAAAAGAGATAGCGGAGAGGATATTCCACAGATGGGGCCAGCCTTGCTATGATCTTTTTGCTTCCCACATGAACACAAAATGCAAAAGCTATTTTGCCCTGATTCCCTCTCCGGGAGATTCCCCAAGGGACGCACTCGTACACGATTGGCCTCTGAGTCTCCTCTATGCATTCCCACCAATTCCCCTGATACCCAAAGTACTACAGAAAGCAAAAGCCCTGGGAAGGACCATCATTCTAATAGCCCCTCATTGGCCTCGTCAGATTTGGTTCCCCTTCCTTCGACTTCATCTGTTGGAAAAGCCTTGGATTCTGGACCAAGTTCCAGATCTTCTAACGCATTCGTCGGGGGCTTTTCATCCCTCCCTTCAGTCCCTAAAATTGACAGCTTGGCTGCTCCAATTCCCAACATAGCCAGGTTCCATAACATCTCAAACGAAATGCAGCATATTTTAATATATTCTCATAAATGCTCTACTAGGAAGTTGGACCTTAGCAAATGGAGGACATTTTCTGTATGGGGTTCTCAGAATAACAATCCATATCAAGCCCCCATTTCCTCTATGTTAGAATTTTTGACTATGCTTTTCAACAAAGGAGCAGCGGCAGCTACAGTTTGGGTTTGGGTACAGCTTGCCCCCATCTCTAATTTTTATCTTGGTTTTGAAGGATTGAACATAATGTCACAAGCTATCCAAAGCCTTTCTCAAAAGGACCTTCCACCTCAGCCCACCAGTGAAATCCCCTTATACCCCATGGAACCTAAATTTTATGCTTTCATGCATTATTCTCCCACCTTTTGAGCCAGCTTCCTCATGTGATTTGAAATTTTTGTAGCCATCACGTATGCCCGAAGAGTATAAGAACTACAGGCCTTGTCCATAAAACCTCCGTATTTGGTTTTTCATGCTGACAGAGTGTCGCTGTATACAAATCCTTCATTCTTACCTAAAGTCTGTACTGAAGCTAACCTTAACCAAATCATAGATTTACCAGTGTTTTTTTCCCAAACACACCAACAACTTAGAGCTTGATGTTCATAGACAGCTCAGATTTTACCTGGATAAAACCAAAGACTTCAGAAGATCAGAACAACTTTGTTTCCTTTTCAGATTCTAACAAAGGTATGCCAGTGGCAAAAACAACACTATCTAAATGATTATCTGACTGCATCACTTTCACAACTGCCAATTTACCTTTACAACACAAAATTAAGGCTCATTCTACCAGAGCAGTGTCCACACCCTCTGCTTTTTCTGCTAAGCTTCCTATAGACATTATTTGTGCAGCGGCCACTTGGTCAAGGCCTCATACCTTTATCACTCATTACAAAGTTGATAGGGCCTCCAGGGACAGGGCCTCCTTTGGTTCTCCTGTCCAGAAAAATATACTCCCGTGAGCCAACCAAGAAAGATGATGCTTGGGATGCTACCCATCTGTAAGAATGAATGGCAAGCTAGAACAACTTCACATAAAGAAGTTATGTACTCACCGTAATGTTCCATGTGGGTTGTTCATCTCGCCATCATTCTTACTTGCCACCCCCTCCAAGGTTTTTTTGAGGACCAAGATACTAGTTTTATCATGGCTGCTCAGTCTTTCTATGGGTTTTCCCTAAAAAAGTGATAGAATGGCACATAGTATTGTTAGAGGCAGCAAACAAGATCTGAGGTAACTCAAGGTGCATCATGGGATAGGGACTTGGCCTTGGGCTGTCTGAAGACTTAGAGCTTTTTAGTAGGCTGACTCAGAGCCAAGGATCGGCTCCGAACCCATCTGTAAGAATGAAGGCGAGATGAACAACTCACATGGAACGTTATGGTGAGTGCATAACTTCTTTTTTTTTTTTGCCAGTGGTTCTAAATATAATGCAAATAACAAAAAGAAGACGGAACACCCCAGCCTGGTTCTTCTGTACAAACAGCAATTATCAGAGAGGGACCCACCCACTTTAATTTTTGCCTCTGATCCCTCATATATCCTTCTAATCAACCTTATAATTTTATCAGGGAATGCAAATGCTTCCATTGCCCTACTCATAAACTCCAGGCTTACTCTGTCAAATGCTTTCTGTGTATCAAGACCCACCAACAACAGTGATATTTTCTGCCATTCCACTTCCTTCTGGATTATCACTGTTCTGTTAATGTTGTCAAATGTTTGCCTCCCCTCCACAAAACCACATTAATCCAGATCTATCACTTTTGGTATCATTATTGTCATTCTTTTAGCCATTATAGACACAAACACTTGGTTTAGGATTAAAATAGGACTGCATGAAGCTGGATCTGATGGGTCTTTACCCTCTTTAGGTATTACAGCCACCACCATTTTCTTCCAGGATTTTGATGCTTCTCCTCCTCTTAAAATACTGTTAAACAAAACATTCTAGATCTTAATCAGTTTTTTCCCTCCTAGCTTCCAAACATCCACAGAAATACCATTTATTCCTGGGGACTTTCCTGTGGATTGATCATACATCACTATTTTTATCTCATCTCCTCCAACTGTTAGTAATTAAGCCTCATCTACCTACAAACTTGGCATATTTAATTCTTCCATAAAAAATTCCAGTTGTACCGTTACAGACTTTCATAAAATTTCCGAAATATTTCTATTGCTTCTATAGAATCTCGTTATGTTCCTTGTTATAGGTGCACTAAGCTTGGTGACAACCTTTTCTACTTTCTGTTGTCTGAGTCATCATTCTAAAAGTTTTTGTGCTCTAGAGTTATTATCAAAAGACAATTGCTTAACAGCAATCTTTCTAAACTTATGCATATTATAGAGGTAATCCCTTATTTTCTGCTTGCCATTCTATAATTGCACCTGTTCATGTTCTGTGAGATTCACCATGTTCTGTAATACTTTAATATTTGTCAGTAGCTCTAAATAATTATTGTTACTTCTTAACCATATCTGTTTTTTATTTCCATCCTATTTTTAAACTCTACTTTAATTTTATCCCACTCCCTAGCTATATTTTCTGAATAAATGTCTATATTCTATAATAACTCTGGAATAATTTCCACTACCCATTCCTTAAGTTCCTCTCTTTTCAACAGATAGGTGGGAAAACATCAGTGTCTAATTTTTATTTCATTGCTCTGCATTTTTATGTTAGCTGTTATTGGTGCATAATCTGAATCTGATATGTATCAAAACTTTCAATTAAATGCACATGTTCCTATGAAATAAATTTCTTCAAAAATCTACCCTCCTTTGTTATATTTTCCCTCCTGCTCCCCCCAGACAAATCTTCACTGTCGCAAATCAAATTCTAGTCCCCACCCGTAAGTAATATTCCTTGCTGAAAGTTGATTAATTCTCCGAAAAATTTCTTAAGCTTCATTTTTGCATACAGTGGAAAATAAATGCATGCCAGTGTAATCTTCTTCCTTTGCCAGCAGGCCCTTAGTACTACAAATTTACCATTATTTTCTTTTTTTATCCTATTCTATCATTAATGGGGCTCCTCTTGTAATTATTATAAGTACGCCTTCTTTCCTTTGTCCCAGGTATTCAGTTGAATAACCATTGTGAAAACCTTTCTTTATCAAATTCACATGTTCATTTCTTTTCCAAATGTGTCACCTGTAGCATAGCTATTTGCACTCTACATTTTTTAAATAATTCACTACTCTTTTTTTTTTGTATATATCTGTGAGACCATTAACATTTAATGATAATATAGAATGTGTCATTATTTTAAAAAGTTATTTCCACCTTGTATGTGTAACAGCTTTTTGGTTAAGTATCTTGTTCCTGTTTTGTGTGCTACACATGCACACTAATGTTTAGCAGATTGATCTTTTATACAGTTGTTTCTTGTCATATCTTACAAAACTTTTTGTTTTATTGAAAGACCTCAAAAAAACTACACCCCTACAACCTACTAACTTAATACTCATAGACTTGAGTTAACCTAAAAGGAGTTTATTCATGCTAAGATGGATGGTACAGCCTGTGCTTCTACTAAGTGTCGTCTGGTTTTGTCTTATCTTGATTGCTCTCCCAGACTGGGAAAACACTTGAATGCTTTCAGAAAACATTATCTCCTAGCCACTGGAAGAAAGAAGTATTCTGTTTTTATTGTTTTTTATCAGGTTGTCTCCATGGAGACGTGAGAACCAGATACAGAGTTACTTCTACAAGCATTTTTTTTATTTGGTAGAAGAAAGCAGTATTATATTCAGGATTTTTAAAAATTTTTTTTTTGCTTTCTCTTAAAAGTTGTTACTAGATCAAGCCAAGAGCCTTAATCCAAGCATTCCCCTATGCAAGAATGAGTAAAAAGCACATTAGTTTTTCTTGTCTCATGCTGTTTTGACCAGACTTTTATTTTTATTTATTTATTTGTTTAAAGTTGCAGTGCCCACATTTCTTAAACCTGAAGAAGGAGAGAGAGACAAGAAGTGATACAGGGGCACCTGCTTACTTTAGTTTCCCCATTACACTTGAAAATAACTGAGAAAACTTTACTTTATAGCATGCATTATAAAAATATTACTGTTAAGAGCAACATTTTGTTCTACTTACAGTTAAACTATCTCCTTCCTCTTCTACTCTCCTAAGTGTTCTTCCAAACATTAATGACTGAAGTAGCTTTAGAGTCCCCTACAAGTATAACAAAATAAAAAAAGTAAAATATTTCTAGGTTTGCTTGTTCTGTCATGTTTTACAAATATAATTATTGCTTTGTAATGCCACATTTATTCATCAATTTCTAAGCTGCTGGTTTTATTCTTGTTTATCTGTATTGCCCAAATCCAGTCTCTGCTTTGGTTCCAATGTAGTCTTGGTTCTTCTACTCAACTCTTGTGCTTTTCTTGGTACTTACATGTTATCGCAACCAGATTTTTGTGGTTGCGAAATGCACATACCTCTAAAGAAGGGAGTGTATTAAACACTTCAAAGTGTTGTAAGTCCTTACAAGTGGCCAAAAACTGCAAGAGTTTTACGAACCAAAACAAGTTCAGAAATCATCTTCCTTTTTTGCGTCTGTTGCAAACTTACGCTTGAATTATCATGCCTGCTATTGTACTGTCGGTTGCATTATTTACAGTTTGTGGAAGAATGTGTGCAGAAAATAGTGACTGTCATTGCTAAACTTACAGGCAAACGAGTTCATGTTACAGTGACATGGGGTGAGAATACTTCACATTTCTTTTTGATGACTGTGCTTGTGAAACAAAACAGTAATACATAACTCCTCCAGTTTCACAGTCTCTGTGTTTTCCTTCTGGGAAGTATTCGTTGCCCAGTGTGAAAATATTCCATCACACAGTATGACATCAATCATTACAACTCATGCGTGCGTCTCTAATGCTCGCAAAAAAGGAAGAGGATTTCTTAAATTTTTCCTGTTCTTTAAAGTCATGTATATTTCTTTGAAAGTAGTAAGGACTATTATTGGCACTTAGAAATCTTTCAGCCACTCGTTTGTTTGCAGGTAAGTGCTATTCACAACCGCAAAAATCTGGTTGCGATAACACATAAGTACCCTTTTTTTTTTGTGTCTCAAGCAATTTGTGTTGAAACATTGGCGCACAGTCTCTCTGTGGTCTTTACTACCAGAAGAACAAGAGGCAGAATTTCCATCTGTTTCACAGCTCACTTTTTGTTGGACAAACTTTTGTATTTCCTCCTTAGCATGTTCTGCATCAAAAATAATTTTGTCTCTCCAGGAAAGAATATTCTGAAGGTAGCTGGGTACAGTAGTTTGAATCTCACTCCTCCTTTTCAATATTTCCTGATTAGTGGAATAAATTTAAACCTCTTCTGCCTGGCATACAGTGAACGATTTTTGTCCACAAACACTCTACTTTCTACCACTTTTAGTACCTTTTCCTTCTGCCACAGTTTTGTCAGAGTCAACTCCTTCTGTTGGTAGGATTGCATCATTACTATTAAAGGTCTAGATATTTTTTCATGGCCAGGTTTGGAGCATACACATGATGTGCCCTTTCAATTAACAACTCCTGCTGTGGAGTACCAGTCCAGTCATTTATCTGTGATTTTATAAAATTAATATAGTCTGTTCCTTCCAGCTTCTCTGATACAACAATAAATCTCAGGTTTTCCCTACGTGCTCTGTCCTCTAATTCTATTATTTTTAAAAACATCTCTTCTTGAGCAGTCTCATATTCAGCCAGCCTTTTCTTCATTTGAACCTCTGATTTTTGCAGTTTTATCCCCTCATCCGAATATTTGTTTAAAACGTTTTTTCCAGCCTTTGGTTATTTGACTTCAAGATCATTGAATGGCTCGATGATTGATTAGTTCATATACTCCATGCGTGTTTTGTATATTTTAATCAGCTCTGAGTACATTTAACTTATTTTTTTCCTCTAGGTTAATGGAGGTCATGTCTTGTACCAAAGTGGGAACTTGCACTGCTTTTTGCTGAACAGCTGTAGAATTCTTCCCAGTCAGTGTTTTACCTCACCTTCTGTGATTGATTTTCTTTCAGGTTCTCTGAATTTCTTTTTGTTTGGCTCCAGACAGTGCAGTTATTAGCCATTTACTGACATTTACCCAACAATACAAGTTTACTGTCTCTTTCTTCTGAGTTTTTGTTTTCACACTGGGAGAGTTGAAATTAAGTTGTTACTGTGCAGCCATCTTGGAAGTTAACTGTCAGATATATATTGGTAGAAAGCCAGATTAGTGTCTGCATGTGTCTCCTAAGTCCCTGACTATTGTGTCTACATTTAGGGGTGTTTTATCAGTAAGGTAGTTTCCCCTTGGTGGCTGACTTTACAAAAGGTATTATTATGCATTTCTTGGTATTGGGTTTTAAGCCATTTTAGCATCAGTAATTTGTCCGTGTTAGACCTTCAGTAGGATTATTACCTGGGGGGTTCTATGATTGCTCCTAGCTTGCAATCATCTGCAGACATGGTACGCTAGAAGCCCTTGGCATCGCCTTGACTTCTAAAAATAGGTACCAAAAAGGAACGGACCCAGCACAGAGACCTGGGGTACTGCACTGGTGGCCAGGCTCTTTGTGGAGGTGATCTCTCTGATCCTAACTTCCTGGGCCCTCTCTGTGAGCTAGCTAGTTATCCAGTGAGTTACATAAGGGTTTAAGTCTAATTCCATGAGTTTATTTACAATGCTGAAGTGGGGCATTGTATCTTAACACCTTAGCTAGGTCAAAGTAGGCATTTTGCACCCATTCATTGTTTGGTGACATTCTCAAAGAAGTCTACCAGGTTCAGAGGGCATGGCCTGCCTTTGACGAAACCAAACTGTGTTAGGTCCAGTGTTTGAAGGCCTTTTTTGTGATTTTTAATAATTTCCTTGGCTTTGCGTATGAAACTAGTCAGCTTAATGGATCTGTAGTTCCTGGGATCCATTGATGGTCTGCCCTTGTGCAGAGAGATGACTGCTGCAGTCATTCATGCATGTGGCACAAAGCCTGTGTGAAGGCTATAGATGAATAGTGACTCCAGTGGCTAATAAGTCATAGGAGGCATCCTGGGATATTATCTGGGCCCATGTTAGGTGGTATTTCTTGAAGACATCTGTGGGTGAGAGGGAACGTAAAGTTGGACCTGACTTTGTCAGCTAGATGATTTACTTGCCTCCCAGTTTCATTAACATGATTCTATTTACCAACAGTCTATCACACGGTTGTGTGCTGCCTTTGAAGTATCAGACATAGCTAAGAAAGTGTTATGGCATGTCATTGGCCTGGGACACTATACTTTCTTCAAAATTTGCTTTGTTGAGCTTGATTAGTCCTCTTAGTTGTCTATTCAAGTTGCTGAGAGAGTTTTTGTCTTTTTTGGTACTACACTTTCTAATTTTAGCTATGACTTTTATCTTTTGTTGTACAACTTGTTTAATTTTGGATTCCACCAGGGTGTTTTATTTTTTTGAGCCATGTTTGGGTTTCTTGTATGAACAGCAGCCTCTTTGCAATCATTGACATGGTTGTACAGAGCTTCTGTGAATAATTATGTGTAGGCTGCTGCGTTATCTATATTTGGACGGGCTCGGCATTTTGACAGGTTATCACTTAATAAAATGTAGTTTACCTTGGAGTAGTTTGTAAGTATTACAGGGCTTGCTGGGGTTACAGCATATTCTTAACTTTAAGGAGACTGCTTTATGTTCTAACCTTACTAGAGAGGGTGTGACACAGGTGAGGGTGCAGCATTCTCCTATGTGTATCCATTATGTTTGTACCTCTTGTAGTTGCATGCACCAACTGGTCCAAGGTGTGTGTGCTTACAAAGTCTAGAAATCTCTGAGCCTGCAAATTGTGACCATGTAAGATTGCCAGTTTATAGAGAAATAATTAAAGTCCCCACATTTCGTTGAATGGTAAGTGTCTCAAATAGGTCTAAGTATGAGCAACAGGCTTCGTGGGACATAGAGGGTGACCTGTTGCTTGCTAGGATATGGTATACTCTATGGTAATCTGGACATGGAGGAATTCTCATGAACAAGACATTCATCCATCTACCTACTTAACTGAATAAGCTACTTAAAACATCAACAAGGTGTCTTTTTTCCTCAGAAAGAGAGTCTCTTAGTTATGCTAGCTAAAGTGATTTTATTTGGACTAATCCATTGTACTTTGTTTCTTGTTACTCTTGTCACCCTGTCGGTCACAGGTAGCATACCAGACCTGACTCGAGATTTCTGCATTACCTCTGTTTTTTTTCTTTCTGTAGTCTTGGAAAGTACATCTCAGGTCATTTATATCTACATGGGCTATGACCAAATCATACTGGTACCTGTAGTGCAGTGACTTAAGTGAGTGTGTAACTTGTCAGATCCTGGCTCCTGATAGGCAACTGACTGTTATTTTCTCCTTGTTCAGCCTGGTGAGTGGGGCATCAGTATGTCATACAATGGAATCCCGTATGACCCAGAGTTCTGGGTAGCATATTGGCATGCTTTATGGACTGAGTAGTTGAGGCTCTACTGGGTGTGGTTGTATATGCAGTGTTAGGTGGTCTTTCTCTTGAGTGCTTTTGGGTTTGCTGAGGATAATTTTTGCAGGGGGAATGTCCGAGAGGACATTGGGATTTGGGAAAACTGGATTTAAGTTCCTCAGTATATGTAGTCTGTGTTTGAGATGTGTAATGTGTGTTGTGGGTGTAGTGTGTGTATTTCTGACAACCAGATTATGATTTTGTAAGTGTGAGTTTTGTCTCCCGAGACAATGTGTATATATAGCTCTCCTATATACATATACATATATATATATATATATATATATATATATATATATATATATATATATATATATATATATATATATGGCACTAAATATACAGAACCAACTGATATTGCCAACATCCTAGCAGACAGGTTCAGTGCTAACTTTACCCCCCTCTCATCCCCTAAAGGCCCAATCTGTATACCGGAAGAATGCAAAGTTCCTGTAATCACGGCAGCACAGGTAAAAAACACACTCTCCAAAGCCAAGAACACAGCATCCGTGGGACTGACAATATCCCAGGCTGTGTTCTACATGAACTACAGAACGAACTGGCACCCCACCTAAGTACCATGTTCAATCATAGCCTCACCTCAGGCTTTGTGCCCACTGAATGGCGCACAGCGACGGTTATCCCACTCCACAAAGGGGGAGCCACCACGGACCCTGGGAACTACCGCCCCGTTAGCCTGATGAGCCTGGTCTGCAAGGCTATGGAAAGTATCATCATGGAACTTATAAACAATGACATTGGTAATCTCCACACTCTGGGCCCCACCCAGTTCGGGTTTGTAAAAGGCAGATCATGTCTCCTAAACCTGATAGACTTCTTTGAAGCGGCGGTCACCAAAGCCATAGATGAGGGTAAGGTGGTTCACACAGCCTATCTAGATCTCGCCAAAGCTTTCGACACCATCCCCCACTCTGGAATTATAGATAAACTCACTAAACTAGGTATAAATCCCTATGTCACAATATGGGTTGCCAACTGGCTCACTGACAGAACCCACACTGTGAAAGTCGCAGACTCCAAATCCGACTTCAGACCAGTGACAAGTGGAGTACCACAGGGTTCAGTCCTGGGTCCTCTCCTGTTCGGTATCTACTTCTCAGAAGTACAGGCTAACACAGAAGGTCTTTGGCTAACAAAGTTTGTGGATGACTGCAAACTAGAAGCCATAATCGAAACTCCTAACAATGTGGACATCCTACAAAAGGGCCTCACTGAGACAGATGCCTGGTGTCAAAGCCATAGCCTCAAGCTCAATGCCAAAAGTGCATTGTCATCCCATTTGGTAAAAACTCTGTACTCATGAACTATCACATAGGCGGTAATCTACTTAACACAGAAAGTGTAATAAGAGACCTTGGGACACAGGTGGACAGTAGTCTCTCCTTTGATAATCACATCGCCACAGTAGTCAGGAAATCCTTCTACGTGGCACACCTCATCACAAAAGGTTTCTCATCTAGGAAAAAAGAGGTCATTATTCCCCTGTACTCGTCACTCATTATATCCATTATAGAGTACAATGCCCCTTTTGGTATGTAGCTCACAAAACATCTACAACAACTAGAAAAGCCGCAGAAGTACCTCACAAAGAGGATTACCGGCCTCAAACAGATACTCTACGCAGACCATCTCAAAAAACTCCAGCTTTACTCCGTCGCATGTCGCCTACCCAGAGGCAATCTCCGCCTACCATACAAAACTATGTCAATCCCAGAGCTGTTGGACATGCTGCACTTAAAGAAATCCCAATCCCTCAGAGCTACACGCTCTAGGGACCTAAACCTTGTCACCACAATAAACAGAACATGCTGGAGGGATAGATTCCTGTCCCAGAGACTTCCCATACTCTGGAACAAATGGGTCTATGTTTTAAGAATGAAAGATCAAACTCCTGAATGCTCACATGAGCAAATACTGAAAAACTCGAAATCGCTATTGTGGGGGGCTTTGCCCCCCACACCCCCCGCTATATATTCCGACTCCAAGATCACACTACAGTGAGGAAAGGGCAAATATTCCCATCTTCACTGTAGTGCAAAAAAAAATAAAAAAATCGAGTTTTTCAATGTTCGCTCATGTGAGTGTTCGAGAGTTTGATCTTTTGTTCTTATAACATAGACCCAAACCAACTACCTATCTATATCAAACAAAGCTCCTCATTAGCAGTCTTCAAGAAAAACCTTGATAATTGGATGGGAGATAGGAAATTCACCCCGGGGATCACTTCTGTGGCTCTGCTCGACAGGGGCACAGGAAAATAATTTTCTTGGGTGGCGAAAGCCAGGGTACCTTTTTGGCTAGGCTTATATAGGCCCTAGGGCCAATAACCATATATGTACATACATATATATATATATATATATATATATATATATATATATATATACACACACATACATACACAAAAGATGTATATATTAGGGATGTGTGTGCATGTATATTATATTGTATCTATAACATAGATTTTATATATAACCAAGTCCAGGAGGATGAGATGCCCAAAACAAAACCAATAAACAGGAAAAAAGCACCAGCAAGCCGTAACCACTTTAAAACATTTAATGTGTTCCACAGCAAGCAAAGCACAACACAGCACACAATGATAATGCTGAAAGTACTACCAGTTCATTTTTGTCTCCAACTTCATCAGAAAAATGCTGACAATCCAAACCCCCTCCCCATTTATACCTTTGCACACTGCCAAAACTTAAAATCATGTGACATTGAATTCAATTTTAACCCTTTCCTAAACATACCTTAAAAACAGGCATAATAAATACAACTTTCCCCTGTTTAAAACACTTTAAATATCTAAAAACACACTTTCAAAACCTGTAGTAAATAAACAGATGGATATAAAAAATGCATGTTAAACATGAATAAATGAATGTAAAAAAATCATGTAAAATCAATCTTGTTGAACAATATTTCAAACCACATGTGTGAAATTCATAACTTCGCTGCTCTTAATTTTAAAACTGGGGCTAGGGAGACCATGTAGTTCAAACCCAGCCACCTATTGGCTACTAATACCAGTTACCAGTAAACCTTTCTATATTCCAACATGGTCTCCCAAGAACCACCCCTACCATCCAGTACCACTTCATCTAATACAAATAAAGTGTAAGAAGCACCTTCACAGGTCAAAGTGTGTTTATATAATGCATTTCTGTTGTTACCCCTCTTAATGTCGTAAAGGTGTTCATATATTCTTTTTTTTAAACAGCTTTCCGTCTTACATATGTAAAACGCTTTACATTTCTTACAGGTTGCAATGTAAACAAGTCACTTACTTTCACAATTAAAATAGGATTTAGAAGTAATGTGTCTATTCCTGTTACTGACAGTAATTTCAGAAGTATCAGCTAAAAAAGGGCATTGTTGGCATGCTCCACACTTGAAGGTACCCACTTTTCTAATTGAGTTTCCCCCAAGTTTGTTTTCCATAAGGTCCTTAATACATCTACCTTTATATCTTGTATCTATAACATAGATTTTATATATATTTTTGTGATGTACTGTATACGTATACCTTATTCAGTTCATCTAATCCAGCATATGGGTCCTTGACAATTGGAACCTGTTTATTCACTTTCTTGGGTGAAGAAATGATCCTTCCCAACACCTGTAAAGCTGTACCAACGTACAACTGATCCAAAGAGACTATTCCTGCTGAGGATCTAATCCTCCCTTCAAAAGAAAGAGATTCTGCTACCAGTGAGACCCCCAAAGCAGAGATGGTTGTAAGCTCCAATGAGGAAATCTTTACTAAAGACTTGACGGTAGATGCCTCTGACATCACTAGCAATTCCAAAGCCAGTGGTCCCATTGACGGGGTCAGAAGTGTTGACCTGAGTTCTCTGGACCAGAACTCAAATGGATCTAGCAAATCCTGAGTGAATTGAGTCAGAACAATGATCCCTGGAGCTGAAGAAGCATGGAATGTTGGTCTGTGGACCACAGGATCTGCCAGGAGCAACAGTTCCGAGGAAACCCAAGCTGAGAACACAGACCAGTGTGGGAGCCAGAATAGGACAGACTGTATGGATCCAGTCGGCTTCAGGGATGGAATGACCCCTATCTCAATTTGAGACTTAAGGAATTTCTGCATAAGGTGATCCAAGTCAGCTTCATATATACTTCTCTATGACCTGAAGAACTGCTCAGAGAGGTGAGGAAGGTCTTGAAGGGGGATGTTCCAATTTGTCAGAAGCCAGTTTCTTTTGAGAATTATGAATCATAATTAGTTCCATAAGCTCTGGATCAGGAGGAGGAGTATAGGTTGCTTTTAGAGCCTTATGCTCCTCAGATCTGGGTACCTTTGGAGCTGGTGTTGGAAAGAAACAAAGATTCTCTTGGACTTTTCTTTGTATCCAAGTCTTAATATTTAGAAGGATTTTTGTACTTTTGATGTTGCAGAACAGTGTAGGAAGTATAGAATTCCAATTATCTGCACTACTGTGTATTCTTGTACTTATTATATATACAGTTATGGGGAGGGGAGCCTTTCCCCAGTGTGGAGTGCAGGTAGGCTTGTCCTCCCTACAAAACACTTAACACTAAGTCATGCTCCATCATATTTACAAAAGCAGTCTTTTCTTTACGTATTTTCTCAGTGAGTTGTCATTTCTACAGTCTGACATAAAAAAATATATTTGTATATCTGTATATGCATTTTTGTGTGTGTGTGTGTGTGTGTGTGTGTGTGTGTGTGTATGTATATATATATATATATATATATATATATATATATATATATATACACACACACACACACACACACACATGTATAGTATATGGATAGATATTGCCATGCTGTTCAGTTTTTACATGCACTGCGTATGTCAAATTCGTGTGGCCTAGGTAGGCAACAGTATAGCCACTCTTCTCTATGAATTGCACTATATCCTCTTCTGGCAATCACTCCACTGTTAGATTATCTCAGAATAACCCTAACTTTTTCCCCATCCCTGCAGAGACCATAAGAATATTTACATTGTAATTTACAGATTTTTGGCAGACGCTACTTAGTTGTCATGTCTAGTTTAAAGGAAGCAAGAGTAAAAGACGTGCTGATCACATCATTTTGATGGCTGGGTGTTTAGTGGACTCAAATGCATATTTGTCCATCTCTAGATATTGACTAATGGGTAGTTGAATCATATTGTAATTTATACAGAAAGACTGACATTTTTGATACTTTGTGAATCTCAGGAGTTAGAAATGCTACCCTGATACTTAATTTGCTGCAAAATTCAAGGTACATAAAAATGACTTAGAGATGTTAATAGTTTGTCCAGAATATTCTGTAGATGTCACCAGGGGCAGAGCTGGTAGGGGTTTACTAGGGTCTTAAATAATGTTGATTTAGTCATCATCGGAAATGATGGGCTATGCATTTTTGTCATTCTGTGCCTCATCAGATTTTGACACATCAGTATTGAACAAGGAAAGCAGTGATTGGGCAGATAATGCTCAGCCTTGCCATGCCCCTTTGTGAAGATATTTGGGTAAGGACAGGCATCCATTTGTATGCATTCTGGAGGACAGTTTCTTTTCATAGCCTGTGTACATTGCAAAAAAAAAAAAAATACACTGTCCAAAAACACACAATGCACTCCAGATGTGCTTCCATTTACCAGTATCAAACACTCCCTTTTGATGTCTTAAAGGACAAAAGTGAATTAAGGTTAATTTATTTCATAACAGTGCAATGTATCTTGATCAGCATCCTGATGTGATCTGTCTCTGACATGTTTTTCATATACTTGACCTCAGGTGAGGGAAGAACAAGAATCACAGACTCCAGTGTACTTGCAAAAATGTTTGCCCCTCATTTCATTATCTTTTGAGGTGTAGTATATGGACTGATAGTTTCTGGTGATTCAGAGTCCTTCTGTTTGACATCACAGTCAGATATGCCCCACATGCCTCTTCAGAGACGATGGCCCGATTTCTATCCAAGAATTAGTAGTACAAGGTCAGGTAGCTGCAGAACAGAATTTGAGAAAGTATAGCTTGCAATGCTTTTGTCTTATCAATGGAACCTTTGGGTTTGGCTCTATTTTCTTTCAAAATGTTAGGTTGTCTAGTTAATTCCAAATGTCCTTTATAAGCTGTGTGTTTTACATATAAATCTAGGATTTATACAAATGGAAACAATTTCAGTAATATTGTCATTGTCACAATGAAAGCTACTTTTATTGAAATGTTGATGGATGTTATAGGTTCATAGGTTCATACTAGGCTATCTGCCCTAGGGCATTTATAAGCCTAGCCAGAGTGTGTTTGGCTTTCACCAACCATTTTAAATTAATTTTGCTATGCCCTTTTTCGAGGTTAGTATACTGTGCCTCTGTCTAACAGTGACACAGAAGTGATACCCGAGGTAAACCTACGATCTCGCATCCACTCATCAAGATTCCTCTTGAAGAGAGTCAATGAGGGACTCTGCCTAACCTGGACTGGGATTTTATTCCAGAGTGAAGGGAGCCTCTGGGTTATGAATCTGTCCCTCCAGCATGTCCTATTTATTTCAGTGCTGAGGTTCAAGTCTCTCGAGCGAGTAGCTCAATGGGATTTGGATTTTTTGAGGTGCAGCATGTCCATTAATTCTGGGTTGGACATGGCTTTATACATCAGGCACAGATTGCCTCTGAGCAGGCAGTATGCCACTGAGTAGAGCTGGAGTTTCTTTAACCGGGCAGCATATGGCATCTGTTTGAGCCCTTTGATCCTCTTGGTGAGGTACTTTTGGGATCTTTCCAGTTGCTGCAGGTGTCTGGTAAGGTACATCCCAAAAGGGGAATTGTACTCAATTATGGGCCTGATGAGGGATGAGTAAAGAGGCACGATGACCTCCCCTGATCTAGATGTGAATCCCTTCATGATTAGGTGGGCTATATAAAATGTTTTTATAACCACTTTGGCCACATGGTTGTCAAATGAGAGATTGCTATCAACTTGGGTCCACAGGTCCCTAATTACTTCTTCTGTACTTAATGGATTACCACCTATGTGGTAATTTGTGGGCACTTTGTTTTTGCCTAAGGGGATGACTATACACTTTTTGGCATTTAGCTTGAGGCCATGGCTCTGGCACCAGTTGTCTGTTTCTGTGAGGCCCTTTTGGAGGATGCTTGTGTCGGCTGGAGAGTCGATTATGGTGCCCAGTTTGCAGTCATCTGCGAACTTGGTCAGCCACAGTCCTTCCGTGTTTGTCTGTACCTCTGAGAAATATATACCGAACAAGAGAGGTCCCAGGACTGAGCCTTGTGGGACGTCACTTGTAACTGGTTTGGAGTCTGACATGGCTCCAGCAATTCTAACCATGTGGGTTCTGTCCTTGAGTCAGTTTGCAACCCATCTAGTGACATAGGGGTTTATATTTAAGCTGTTGAGCTTATCTATAATGCCCGAGTGGGGTATTGTATCGAAGGCTTTTGCGAGGTCCAGGTAGGCTGTGTGGACCACCTTCCCCTCGTCAATGGCCTTGGTGACTGTTTCAAAGAAATCGACCAGGTTTAAGAGGCAGGATCTGCCCTTAACAAAGCCGAACTGGGTAGGATCCAGTGTCTGTAGGTCCCCAATATCTTTATTTATGAGGTCCATGATGATCCTTTCCATAGCTTTACAGACCAAGCTAGTCAGGCTTATGGAGCGATAGTTTCCAGGATCCGTTGAGGCACCACCTTTGTGGAGAGGGACCACTGTTGCTGTACGCCACTCTTTGGGTACATATCCTATAGTAAGGCTGAGATTGAACAGTAGTTTTATGTTTGGGTTTAGCTCTTCTTGGAGTTCATGTAGGATGCAGCCCGGGACACTGTCTGGTCCTATTGATGCTATGTTTTCTGATTTGGAGAGGGTGGCTCTTACCTGAGCATCTGAGATGTCAGGGGGGCAGCACTCTGCTGGGATAGATATTTGCCCTTTTGGTGGGGAGGGGGGGAGAAGTTTGTGCTGAACCTGTCAGCTAGGATGTTGGCAATGTCTGTGGGTTCGTTGTATTTTTTGTCATTTTGGACTAATTCTGAGCACATCTGGGAATTCCCACCCAGGTTCCGAACATAACTAAAGAAAGCCTTGTGATTATCCTTAGTGTCCTGTGCAATTTTTCTCTCGAAGCTGGCCTTAGACGATTTTATGAGTGCCCGTAGTTTTTTTTGCTAATACTGATCAGAGATGCCTTCCCTTTTTGGGATTTTGCTCTATCATGTAGTAGCTTCCTCCTTCTATTGTATAGTTTGTTTATGGCTGGGGTCCACCAGACAGGACGTCTGCCTTTGGAGGATTGGGTCTTGGTTTTATTTGGGATTGCATGATCCATGCATTCCTGAAGGTGTTCATAGAATGCGTTTATAAAGGATTCTGCGGTCTGGGCCATATTTTCCACAGTCCCGGGGGCTTTGAAGGATTCCACCTCAGTTTTGAGGAGTGTGAAATTTGCTTTAGAGAAGTTTTTCACTGTGGTTTTCTGGGCAGGGGGTGGGGTCGGGATGTGAATATCCAGTGAGATTAGTTTATGGTCTGATCTTACCAGTGAGGGATACACTTCTGGTCTAGAGCATAGAGTCCCCATGTTGGCGATGATCAGGTCCAGTATGTTCTCCCCTCTTGTGGGAGTGGTAACAAGTTGTTCCATAGCATTTGAGTTTATAAATTCTAGGAACCTTTGGGCTAGGGTGTTGGAGCTAGAGTAATGCTCCCAGTCTATGTTTGGGTAGTTGAAGTCGCCCAATATAATGGTGTTTGGAGAGACCTTCATATTTTTCCAGTGTTCTCAGGAAGGCCGAGTGGGGTTCCTGGGTTTGGGAGGGTGGTCTGTAGCAGGCTATAAACTGGAAAGCAGTTTTACCCACTGTTAGTTGCACATGGATAGTCTCTGATGCTTCGTGCTGTGCCACCAACCTGGAGGTGTGGGTATCTTTTATGAATATTGATACTCCCCCTCCTTTTGTGGTTCGGTCCAAGTTTTGGGGCCGAAAAGCATGGTATGAGGTATAACCTGGTAGTGCTGGGGTGCTCTCGGGATCCTTGAACCAGGTTTCTGTTACTACACAGATATCGATGTTCTCCATGCTAAGGAGAGTCTCGCGTGCGTGCATCTTGAGGTTTAGACTTCTGGCGTTGAGTAGCATTACTCTTAGTTTCTTATCCCTTGTGATACCTATGGAGGTGGGTTTGTCTTTTGAGCCTTGCCTAAAAACGGCACTATGGGGGTAGCAAGAGCCTTTGCCAATATCCGAAAGCTCAGGGGTGACAGGTGCAAGCCATCCCTAGAGAAGCATCGTGGCTTGTCGAGCATGTCATCCCAGGCTGACAGGCATTGGATCCCCTTTGAATGACACCAATACTTAAGCCAATTGTTGAAATTGATCATCTTGTCTTCATATTGTGGCATCATTCTTGGTGAGGGTAAGATGCTACTCAAGGTCAGGGTCATACCGGCCTGGGCTACATGCTCAGAGAGCTCCTCTATGTCTCTTTTCATGTAGTCCAGGGAGGTATGTCTCAGGTCATTCACACCAGCATGAACAATGACTGAGTCATATTTGTACTTGCCTTGGAGTGACCTGAGTGTGTGTGTTATGTGGCGGATCCTAGCGCCCGACAGGCAGCTCACCATGACCTTCTCCTTGTTCAGCCTGGTGAGCGGGACGTCAGTGTGCCTGACGATAGAGTCACCTATTACAAGTGTATCAGGTGTGTTGTTTAGCCTTAAGGGCTGTGACTGTTTGGCACACTGGCTTTGTGAGCTATGTGTTGCACGTGTTTTGTTTTGGGGTAGCGGTTGCTTGGGTGTCTGCTTTGGAGGTCTCTGCTGCTTAGGCAGATTTTTATTTAGAGCCTCTGAGTATGTTTTTGTGTGTTTGTGTTTGGTTTGCTGTCATGGTAGGTCTATGTGAGACTGGAATTGTAGTGAGTGTGGTTTCCTTCTCCTCCTGACTGATTACGCCAGTACTGAGTTGAGAGAGCTTAGCCTCCAGTTAGGCTATATGGTTGCATCTCTCACATGTGTTGGAATTTGTTGGGAGGAGGAGAGGGTTGTCTGTGTACATGAGGCACTTGTAACATTGCCTCAAGATTCCCAGATTCACCAGCTGGACCGGAGAGGAGATTGACAACTGACCTTTGGACATGCTAGAATAGTATTGGGAATTCCTTTATAATTGAAAAAAGGGCCAATGGGGAACAAGGTACTCAAGGGGAGTTTGTGAGGGTGTAGTGCTTTTAATTTTTTAGTGCTGACTTAGTGAGCAAGTGCCAGGTAACTTAAATGCAATGTATTACAGGTAACTTAAATGCAGAAATGACGAACAGTAACTTTCTTTCAAGTGAAACAAGGAAATAAGTACAGTAAGCAATGCAGATATCACTAGGGATCCACAGAAGCGCTGAAAAGCCACGTTTTAGGTGGAATTAGCATTTCAGGGAAATAACAAGCAAACAAACAAAGCTAGATTCAGCAGGCCTGGATCTAGTCTATGCTACAGCAAACAAGATGTATCAATTTCAGTAAGAAACAGTATGCAGGCACTATAAGCCTTTAACCAGAAATTCCCAGCTCAGGAGGGCAGAGTCCAGCCTCTCCTCCCACAAGACTGCAGACCACGAACCTTCTTAATGTAAAATAACTGTCCTGAAGCCCAAGTGCTTAAACCAGAACTAATACACTTTTAGAACAACAGACACTGAGACCTCAATCAGCAGTTCCCAACTTAGAAGGATGTAAGCTACCTGTCCTGCCACCACAGTGCAGGCCACAAACCTTCCTAATGTAAAACAACTGGTCTGAAGTCCATGTGCTTAATCCAAAAGACATAGAATGATAGCTACACTTTAATCAAGTTACTACAAAGCAGTAATAAATACAATTGAATACTTTAAAGAATGCCAGGATTAGTGCTCAAGTTACACAAACAAAGCTAGATTCAGCAGGCCTGGATCTAGTCTATGCTACAGCAAACAAGGTGTACCAATTTCAGTAAGAAGCAGTTCAAATATGCAGGCACTATAAGCCTTTAACCAGAAATTCCCAGCTCAGAAGGGCAGAGTCCAGCATCTCCCACAAGAGTGTAGACCACGAACCCTCTTAATATAAAATAACTGGCCTGAAGCCCAAGTGCTTAAACCAGAATTAATACACTTTTAGAATAACAGATACTGAGCCCTCAATCAGCAGTTCCCAACTTTGAAGGATGTAAGCTACCTGCTCTGCCATTACAGTGCAGACCACAAACCTTCTTAATGTAAAACAACTGGTCTGAAGCCCAAGTGCTTAAACTAAAATGCGTAGAATGAGTTACACCAAGCAGTAATAAATACAATCGAGTACTTTTAAGATGACGCAAAAGCAAAATAAAGTAGGAAGAAACACAAATACAGTAAAAGTAGATAATTTTTTTTTTCCACAACTGAACTTCTTAGGTAACAGAAGGTTGAAACCTGAGACAGCTTTTAAGAAAGAAATCTCAAAAGAACTAATGAGGTGCTTTGTCTAAGCTGTAGTCTAGGTGACCTCAGTCAGCCAATGACCTCAAACAATTCTCTCTCACTGAAATGCCTGATGGCTTTGGATAAACCAAGATGTCCCTGAATATGTGCTCAGACACACAGCCTCCACAAACACTAGGCCCAAATACAAGCCTGAATATGGAAATGCTACAAATATCCCCACTAGTTAGAACAAACTGCAGAAATGTTTCTCACAGCTGAAAAGCAGCAGTGAGCCTTTACATGAAAGTTTTAAACAGCTAAAGGAGCCTCTAGAAAAAAGAGTTTAACTGCAACAAGTTATCAGAAACAAACAACCCAACAGATGCTTAATAAAAGTGGACAATTTCCAGTTAATACCTCACACACTGTGAAACTAGCTAGAAAAATACACAGTACACAAAGTGCTATAAATAACAAAGAAATAAAGAACAAAATAAACAAAAAACAGGATACTTAATGTTATATATTATAGCTCCGAGTTTCCTCAGTGTCCTTCCTTCGATAAGCTCAGTGTGAAATGTGAATTATATATTTCTTTTAGCTGTATAGATATATAGACTAAGCCAAACAAATTTAATAACTTTGGGAATTTTTCACTTTGCTCCCCACATAGCTAGACTGTATGTTTTAATCATCAGATGCCCCTTTTCATTTCCTTAGTCATTAATCCTAATTTTCTTTAACCCTGCATGACAACCCCCCCCCCAAAAAAAAAAAACTATTGGCTCCACTACTTGCACACATTCAGTTTATCTGTTTTTATTATTAGAGTGAGTGCCACTCATTCCCATGTTGGGCTAGGACTGTCTATTTACACATGGTCTGGAACAGAAGCTAACATGCCAGATGTTCTTCATGTTTCACTGTTGCAGTCATTACATTCAGGTAATCTGCTGGCAGGTTGCCCTTAGTCAGCCTGAATAACAAAGTCTTGGGTCCTGCGTCAGTTGCTGTCTCCTCTTCCATGACGTCAGGTCGTCAAGGGTATAAAACATGCAGCTGACACCATTTTAATTTGTCTTTCTTGCCGCGCAGTGCCCGAAGCAGAAGCAGTTTGCAAGTGCCAGTTGGCCAACTCCTGAAATTTTCGTTTTCTAGTTTCAGAACTGAAGTCTTCAAACTAAAGCTAAGTACCCCATTGGGGAAACTTTTTCTTGCTCCTTACCGATGTCAGTAAAAGTTAATAATTGCATTACTTGTGGGAAACAAATACCTCATAAGGATTTTCATTTGTACTGTATTCCTTGCCTAGGCCCTGATCACAACGTGCCTTGCTGTCGGTTTTGTGCTAAATTTAACCAACGCACTATTAAGCGTCGGTATATTTTTGCTTCTAAATATTTTGTTCAAGATTTAACTACCCTGAAATGTTGTCGGTTAGCAATCCGACTACCGGAGTTCACAAAAAACGCAAGGAAAAAGACAGAGACAGACCGTCGAGGTCCAAAACCGATGAAGTTCTCCTAAGCCCGTCGCCGGTTTGCCGGTACTCACTGAGGCACTTTCGCAGCCCCTGATACCCTCTACGTTTGAGTCACAGGCCTCTACTGAGACCCATTCGGAGTCCAGTATGCCCGAGATTCTGCAAGTATTGAACCCGCTGATGTCTCTCCCTTGGATGGGTCTGGAGCCGCTGAGCAGGCACCGGCTTCTGAGGGTGTTTTCAGGCCTCAACATTTTTATATTAAACCGACGCCATCATCAAAAACAAGGTCAAAAACAACTTCTATGTCTAAAACCTGACGCATGAGCCACGTGCTCAGGCCCCTATGCCTAAAACACAAATGATCAAAATGGCTGAGGATTTAATTATCTTGATCAGGGGTTCCCAACCCCCCCACCCCTGCTAAGAGGCCTAGGCAAGGCACTGATTATGAATCTTCAGATCAAGTTTCCATTTCTTCTGATTCCTCTTCTGATCAGGAATTTTCTATTTCACCTTATGAGGACTCTGATGCAGAGGAATCCATCCCATCTGCTTCTCCTCCTGAGAATTACTCTTTTGGAGAGACTTTGCATACTTTAAGGGAACATTTTCACTGGGAGAGTCAGGACTCCTCAGAATCAGAAAAGAGGCTTAGGGATTTTCTTCTTCTTCCTCAGCATAGGCCTTTGGCAATACCTCCTGTATTAGATATTGTTGATGATGTGTTCTCGGAATCAAGCATGGCTCCTGATTCCCTGCCTCCGGCTCCTAGTAAGCCAGACAGATATCACAGGGTTCCTGACTCCCAAAAATTTCTTTTAAAAAATCCTGCTGCTGATCCTGAGACTATTTCTTAGGGTCCCAAGGGTGTTAAGGCTTCTACATCCAAAAATCCTACCCCTTCTGATAGAGATTCCAGGACGCTGGATAGATGGGGTAAGAAGATTTATACGTCTGCAACCTTGGCAATCAGGGCTTTAAACTCCCAGTTTCATATGCTTAAATATCAACAGCATGTTATGGGCTTACTGAAACAGAAAATTATGTTGATTTCTGATTGTGTGGAAAATAAAGAGTTACAGGATTTTTTGCATTCAGCAGAACAAGTTGGAAAGCATACTTTGCAATGTGGTTTTGATTCCTTGGATGTCTCTTGCAGGGCCACTGTAACTAGATCTGTGATAAGAAGGCATGCCTGGCTCAAGGAGCAAAATCTGCCTGATCACATTAAAGCTAAATGTTTGGATGCCCCTTTACAGCATGACAGTCTGTTTGGTAATAAGGCAGAAGAGGTTTTAAAGAAAATGGAAGACAAAGCTAAATCTATGCAAACTGTAAAAGATTTCTTGCAAGTGCAGCCACCCAGGTTCAGTAGGCACTGGCCTACTAAGAAATGGTCCTTTCCTGTGTCCAACAGAGCCACTCAGGGCAAACCCAGGTGCTCCAAAGGCTCCAGATATCAATCACAGGGATCTTACAGGTCAAAGCAATGGGGGTGCCTCCACCTCCAAATCTGGAGGTAACAAAGCACAACCCTACAGTAAGCAGTCTCAATGACTTTCCTCTGCCATCTCCAAGCACTTATCTTTTGGCAGCACCCTTGGGGGGGAAACTAGCACTTCATGCTCAAAACTGGCACTTAATTACCCAGGACAAGTGGGTATTAAACATAGTATCCCAGGGGTACAGATTTAATTTCCACACATTGCCAGTTCCAAACGGATGGCCAGATCTGCCACCAAACCAGTGGGCAGAGGCCCAGAAGCAAGTCATGTCCCTCATGGATATGGGAGCTATTCAACCAGTACCAGTATTCAAGACTTTTCCTGGTACCCAGAAAAGACAAATCATGGTGCCCAATTCTGGACTTATCAATTTTGAACACGTTCCTGGACATTCCAAAATTCAAAATGCTGACTTTACAACAGCTACTGCGTATGCTAGGCAAGAATGCCTGGCTGGTAACTCTAGGCTTAAAAAGAGGCATACCTGCATATCCTAATAAGGGAATCTTGCAGAAAATACCTCCGCTTCAAAGCAGGCTTTTTGCATTACCAATTCTCTGCACTGCCCTTTGGCTTATTTACTGCGCCCAGGGTCTTTACAAAGTGCCTGGCACCAGTAATTGCATTTTGCATGCAAAGAAACATTCAAATTTATCCTTATCTGGATGATTGTCTTATACAGGCAGAGGAAAAGGACAAGGACACTCTTCTTCAACATCTGGTGTTTGTAAAAAGGCTTCTAGCATGCCTAGGGTACATCATAAACGAAAAAAAATCACAACTGGTACCCTCTCAAATAATTACATTCCTGGGTGCAAGCTTGAATACAACTGCCCAGATGGCTTACCTCACACCAGACAAACAAATTCAATAGCATGCTTCAAACAAATGGCAACAAAAACCCAGTTATCTGCAAGACAAATTCGTCAGGCTTTGGGGTTAATGGCATCCTGCATTCTACTAATTCTAGATGCAAGACTGCATATGAGGAAACTTCAATGGTACCTAAAAAGCTTATGGAGTCAACATTGTCACAGCCTGGAAACAATGATTCCTCTCATTCCCTGCCTGCAACAGGAGTTTCTTTGGTGGGCAGAGACATGTCGCCAAAACAAGGGACTGTCATTTATTCTACCCCCTGACACCGAAACCCTAACTACAGACGCATCAGATTATGCTTGGGGAGCCCACCTGGCAGGGAGATGTATTCAGGGCAAATGGAGCCCAAACCTAATGCATCTACATATCAAACAGAAAGAAATGCTAGCTGTTCAGAATCTGACAACCTTCAAGGACTTCCAGGACAACTACTGATAAAGACGGACAACACCACAGTTATGTGGTACATAAACAAGCAGGGAGGTACCCACTCCTACCCCCTTTGCAGACTAGCCATGGCCTTGTGGAACACAGCCTTGACTTACTAAATACATCTTCAAGCTCAATTCCTGCCAGGAAAGCAGAATACTCTAGCAGACGACCTAAGCAGAAATCTTATGGACCCGCACAAATGGAAACTGGATCCACAAATCTTCAGCATGTTAACACAAAAATGGGGAAGCCCAGACATAGATCTATTTGCCTCTCCCCAAAACTATCAGTTGGACAAATTCTGCACAAGAACTCATCACAAAAAAGCATGGAAAGTGGATGCTCTATCCTTCAGCTGGAAAAAAACTATCAGTCTATGCCTTTCCCCCTCTGCCTCTACTATCCAAGGTCTTACTAAAAGTCAGATAGGAAAAACCAAAAATGATTCTAATTGCTCCAGACTGGCCTCGCCAGCACTGGTACCCACTTCTAAGGAATATGTCACACCTTCCTCCGTGGTACTTGCCTCAAACACCTCACCTATTATCTCAGCAGAACTATCAAATTCTGCACATACAAGCTCCAAGCTCTGAATCTTGCAGCATGGCTAATCAACTAATTTTACCAACCACATCTCTCAGTAAACCTGTGATGGATGTCATTTTGTAAGCCAGAAGGCCTAGTACTAGAAAATCTTATGCTGATAAATGGAAGAGATTCTGTGCTTGAAACCAAGCATAAGGAATAGACACAGCAAAGCCCAATATTCCTCAGATTTTGCAGTACTTAACTGAGATGCTTGACAAGGGCTTATCTTTTTCTTCAATAAAAATCCATGCCTCCACCATCTCGACTCATTACAACACATAGCCTCCCCTCTTTTCTCATCCCCTGCTAAAACAGTACCTCAGAGGGACCAAAAATTTAAGGTCTTCCAGGAGAGTGCCAACTCCTGCATGGGACCTCAATTTTGTGCCTCATACCTCCTTTTGAACCAGCAGCTACTGCGGACATAAAATTTCTTTCTTGGAGGACAGCCTTTCTTTTGGCAGTCACTTCAGCTAGAAGGGTTTCAGTACTACAGGCCATCATGGCAGTGGAGCCTTTCATTTTTTACCCGGACAGGGTGGCCCTCAGGACCAATCCTTCTTTTATGCCTAAGGTGGTATCTAGTGTGGCTCTTAACCAAACCATTCACCTGCCAACGTTCTTCCCAAATCTGCAGAACAAGGGGGAGCAGATTCTGCATTCACTGGATGTACACAGACAACTAAGATTCTACTTAAACAGGAGAAAATCTCTAAGAAAGTCTGAGCAACTACTGGTGGCATTTGCAGCAGGATCAGAGGGGAAGGCTATATCAAAGCAGACTATTTCTAAATGGATAAGCCATTGCATTCATTTCTGCTACTTGCACCATGGTAAACCTGTGCCCAAGGGGATCAGATCCCATTCTACCAGGACAGCCTCTACTTCAGCAGCTTTTCTCAGAGGAGTCCCTACCAGAGCCATTCTAGAAGCTGCTACTTGGAGCACAGTTCATACGTTCACAAAGCATTATCATTTACCTCTCTTTTCTAAATCTGGGGCAGGCTTTGCCACTGCAGTCTTAAAGGGCCTTATAGCTGCTCCTAATGCTGTTTAGTTCCATCCTCCCATCCATAGCTTTGGGATTCTACCCAAATGTAATGACTGCAACAGTGAAACATGAAGAACATAGTACAGTTGTGTACACTTACCATACATGTAGATGTTCGAGTGTTTTCACTGTTGCAGTCTGGATTACCCACCTGCCAGCCCCCTTTCTATACCTTTTCTTTCCTTCCCTATATTCAAAAGCCTTTGTGGTGTATTTGCTTTTAGTTGAAGGTAAATTTTATGTTTCTAAAGTGCATTTATATATTTACCGTTTTATATATATATTTTTGCTCCCCATTTGGGGGGCACCTGACATCTGGGGCAAGAAAAACTGATTAAAATGGCATTGGCTGCATGTTTTATACCCCTGATGACCTGATGTCATGGAAGAGGAGACAGCAACTAACGCAGGACCCAAGACTTTGTTATTCAGGCCGACTGAGGGCAACCTGCCAGCAGATTACCCAAATGTAATGACTGCAACAGTGAATACACTCAAACATCTACATTTATGGTAAGTGTACCCAACTGTACTTTTGTTCTCCATGAGGTGAAAGCTGGATGTTAGAGAATGGATCAGTGAGTGAATATTGTGGGTCCAATACAGTCCTAATCCCATCCACAAAGTGGCTTGAGATGTTGCTGAACAGGAATTTCAAGGCAATACCATTTCTTGTTTATAATTTCTGTTTTTAATGTGAGGGCTTTTTTTTTTTGCTTGGCAAAGGGCCCTTAATGTTTACTACTAATATTTGAAATAAAAGTTGTAGATTAAATCCAAATCTTTGATCACTGGAAATGTAAAAAAACAAAATAGTATGAGCACTGAGACATTTGAGCATTAGTGTTATTTCAAAATGAGTGAGGAAAGATGGCCAAGTAAAGTTGCTTCTCTATTTCAGAATCAGGAGACTGAATGGCCAAGTGCTAAAGTAGGTGATCCTTGCCTCTTCCTTTATTTCTTCCTCTAGCACCTGTAAAGTTTATTTTACACCTGATGTACCAGAAATGCAAAGTGTAAGTCGCAAAAGCAAGTTCCTTCTTTCTCCTCTACATACCCTTTTGTCTCCAATCATCAGCCAAAAGGGCCCTAGAAGCCTATTGCTTGAAGAAGAGTTGTAACTAGGGTGCTGAAGGTGACTGCACACTGAGACTTATATTGATTAGAGCTTTACCAATGCAAATACTGATAAATTGTTTTAAAATCCAGAAAAATACATCAATTTGAGTACAGTTCAGTTGCTGGCTGGTAATTGCACTGCCTAGATGCCAGCAAAATATCAGATTATGAAAAGTTAAGAGTAAATCAACCAAAAAAGAAGATAAAGTTCTGGCTGGTGGGGGGGGGGGGGGGGATTCTGCATTTCAGCAAAAATAAATAAAAACAGTTCAAGTTTTGGCTTTAGTAAAAGAGATAGCTTCCTCCACTTTAAAACAAAAAAAAAGTACATTTAGCGGTGTTTAAAAATGGAGACAGTGGTGGAATATAAAAAGTAAAATGATAAAACAAATACAAGAAGCTTGAAGTAGCTATTCAGATGATAAAAATGCAGAATCAGAGGTTGAAAGGAAGGAAAGACTGGCTAACATGAGGTTTCTGAAGAACCACCATTTAAAAACGGGTTAGAAAATGGAGAACACAAATAAAACATGAGGTGTTTTTTCTGTATGAGAAACACTGGAAGGTGTCTCATTTCATCAAAATAAGAAAAAGCACCTGGACTTATGTTCCACAGCATGATTTGATAATTGAAAGGGCACATCCTGATTATGCTCCAAATCTGGCTATTTGAAAGTAGCTAATACCTTTGTTGGTAAAAATTAAAAAATGCCAACAGAAAGAGCTACTCCTAACAAAACAGAGAGAGAAGGGAAGAGTATTAAAGATTGGGTTCACCAGAATATTTCTAGAAAAAAATATTTGCTGTACATCAGACAGAAGAGAATTAAGTTTATCCCTGCAGTCAGGGAATGGTGAAAGGCAGGGTGCAAGATTCAAGTTGCTATATCCAGCTGTCTTCTGAATATTTTTTCATGGATGATCAAATGAAATTTTTGGTGCAGAGCAGGCTAAGGAAGAAACAAAAAAGAATTGTAGCTTCAAAGACAGAACCAGAAAGCTTATAAATGCACTATCCTACTGAAATATTTCCATTGTTCTAAAGGAGAATACTTGTATGACAAAAATGCCCAGGAGATGACTAGAAGAATCAAGATTACCTAGCACCAGATAGTGTTTGAGAGGTCAAGATGATCAGGAAGAAGAAGACTAGAAACAATGTGAAATTACTGAATAAATGGTAGAAATATAAAGCAACAGTCCCATTAGATGCAGTTTAGACATATGAACTGTGGTTCTACAAGAAGGGGTGGAAATTTTGAGTTTGACTGTATTAATCTGGTGGAAGAATTCTAAACTATAAACCCCATTTTGTCATTAATTTTTAAAATGACACTTGAGACTAAAGAAGTAACTGAAGGTAAAACTCTTTTTGTTCCTAATATCTGTATAAAATTCATGCATAAATATCATGTTCTGCATAGTATACAGTCAGGTGTATTTTAAATGTGAAGGGGGAGTTTTATCACTTACTGTTCTAGGTGTTATTGATAGTAAAGTAAGAGAGTACTTTTTATTAACTGTAATGTATCCAGGCTTTACACTGTAATAAGGTAAGAAAGGCTGTAAAGAAGCAAGGTAACAATATAATGCTATGATATTGGGCTGCTGGGGAACTTGATGCTTTGCCAGAGATGGCCTTCACTTGTCACCACTGGGTTTCTGGATCCTGGCCAAGACTCTTGCCTCCCCCATTGTGCCTTTTTTAGGAAATGTCCCAAAGACAAAACTTCCAACATAAAAGATCTGTCATAAAGCAAATTGAAGGTCATGCTGCTTAACGCTAAGAGCCAAAAATGAAAATGGATGCACTGGAAGCCATTCTTGCACTGGAAGATGCTGATGTCTGTGTGGTCACGGAAACTTGGTTCAGGGCTGCAGAGAGCACCCCTGCCTTACCAGGATATACCTCATTCCACACATTCCAACCCCAAAATGATGTTGGGAAGGCTAAGGGTGGTGGAGTCTCTAGCTTCATCAAGGACAGGCACACCTCCAGACTGGTTTGCCAGCATGACATACTGGAACTACTCCAGGTGCAACTGACAGTTGGCAAGACACCCATACAAGTTATGGCTAGCTATAGATGCTCCTCCATGACTCGGGAAGCCCACTCCTCTTACCTGGATCTACTAGACTCCATCAAGGTACCCCCCTAACACCCTGATCCTTGGAGACTTCAACTGGGAGTGCTACAGAATCCTGAAAGACCAAAATCCTGAGACCAAAATCCTGAAAGTTCAAAATAGTGAAAACTCAAAATCCTGAAAACACACAGGATACCAACACTTACTATATTCCAGCATATGTTCATACAGAAACAAATAAAACACAAACTATATTACTGTTCTCCAAGTATAAGCTTGCACCCCCACACCCCCTGCTACTTAAATATATCATTTCCAAGAATGCACTTAGTGTACTGAAGTGCAATCTCAGAGTTGATATATTTAAATAGCAGGGGGTGTGGGGGTGCAGGGGGGCTTGCCCCCTGCATATAGTTGAAGGGTAATATGTTTCTGTATGCACTTGTGCTGGAATATAGTGAGTGTTGGTATGATTTGTGCTTTCAGGATTTTGAGTTTTCAGTATTTTGAACTTTCAGGATTTTGGGCTTCAGGATTTTGGGCTTTCAGGATTCTGTAGTGCTCCCCTTCAACTACCCCACCATAGACTGGGTGAACTATTCTTGCACTTCCTCAAATTCATCCACTCTAACGCACTAGACCAACTCGTTTCACCCCCAGGTTTTCACCAACATGGGCGACCGCTGCACCACTCCCATAGTATGTACTTCCCTCGTTAGATCAGATCATCGAACTGTCTCATTCAAAGTTTCTATCCCACTCACCCCTCTCAGCTGAAATCAAGCTAAAAAACTTCTCAAAAGGAGACTACACCCTCCTAAGGGAGGGTATCTGTAGCTTCACACCATTTCCCCCTCTAGAGGATGCAGACAACTTTGCTGAACACTATGCCAATGCAGTCTACAAGCACCTGTACAACTGCATGGATTCAGCCATTCCAAATAGAACTAAAACCTGCTCCTCAAGTAAACACAAACCTGTTTGGTGGACATCCTCTATCAGCAGGCTTTACCACAAAAGGAAGAAACTGTTGTCCAAGGATAAAAGGGAACAAATTCCAAATTGGAAAAACTCCCTCCTTAGCCTCAACAAGCAAATTAGATCACTAGTGAAAACCTCCAAGGCCAATT
This sequence comes from Protopterus annectens, assembly GCF_019279795.1. NCBI lineage: Eukaryota > Metazoa > Chordata > Ceratodontiformes > Protopteridae > Protopterus > Protopterus annectens. The sequence goes on from NC_056748.1 coordinate 461,626,391, forward strand.
ATGAATCGTAACTAGCCTCCATAACAAAGGGTAAGCATAAAGTCTTCTTCAGTTACATCAGGAACCTCCATGGCAAAGGCCAGTTTTGTTCCGAATTAGTACTTAACAGTATCACTTACACTGATCCTGTTGACTTAGCCAACTTACTAGCTTATAGGTTCAGTGCAACCTTCACTACCCTGTCCCCCCCCAAAGGCCCTTTCAACATCCCAGGTACTTGTCCCGCACCTCACATCTCTGTAGATCAAATGTTACAGGCCCTATCCAAGGCAAAAATCACAGCTTCCATGGGACCTTATAGTATCCCAGGATGTATTCTGCACCAGCTCCAGCAAGAACTGGCTTTGCCATTGAGCACCCTTTTCAACCACAGCCTAAGTACTGGCTTCATTCCAGCAGAGGGGAGAACTGCCACTGTTATCCCCTTACACAAAGGTGGTGCCACTACTGACCCTGGAAACTATCACCCCATTAGCTTGACAAGTCTGATCTGTAAGGCCATGGAACATATTATTATGGATCTTATAACCAAGGACATAGACAGTCTCCAAGCACATGACCCCACCCAGTTCAGATTCGTCAAGGGCAGATCTTGCCTGTTGAACTTGGTTGACTTCTTTGAGACTGTCACCAAGGCCCTGGATGAGGGAAAGTCAGTGCATACAGCTTACCTTGACTTGGCCAAGGCCTTTGACACAATCCTCCACTTGGGCATCATCGAAAAGCTAACACAAGTTGGCGTAAATCCCTATCTCATCAGGTGGGTGGCCAAATGGCTCACCGACAGGACCCTCAAAGTCAAAACAGGCATTTCCACCTCCAACAGCAGACCTGTCACTAGTGGCGCTTCCTAGGCATCTATCCTGGGACGCCTACTGAGATGAGACTCTGGCAGTTTCCTAAAAATAGGAATTTAAGAAATAGGCAGTGGATATGATTCAAGAGTTTTAGAGAAGAAATTACTTCAGAATGGATGGCTACTGAATGGGATAAATGAAAATTAAATTTTAAAACATGGTAGAAATAAGGGAAAAAGAGATATAAGAATTAAATAATGTGAATTATTTAGAGGGGCTAATAAAAGATGAAATTTTGTAGAATAGGAATGTCACAGAACAAGAGGAGGAGCAATTGCAGAGTGCTAAAGGGAAAATAAATGGATGTTTGGATAATGTGCATGAGTTTACAATGGTCTCTATTTAGCAACATTTTTTTTAAATGCTAGAGCACAAAAACTTTCAGCACAACAGTTTAGGCAACAGAAAGTAATTAGTTGTGGCTGAACTTAGGACGTTTGTGACAAGAAAAATAACTAGGGAGCCCATATTAGAGATATTTTAGAAATGTTATGAAAATTTGTATACATCTGGTGAATGTGGAAACCAGGAAAATGCATAAATGCTGTTATGTGTGGAAGACTTGATTAAGACAAGGTTAGAAGAAGAGGAGACTCAACAAGTAATAGCCTAAATAGAAAGAGATAAGAATGGTGATGTATAATCAGTCAACAGGAAAGTTGCCAAAAACAGAAGTATTCCTGTGGGAATTTGGAACTTAAGAGGAAGGAAAGTGATAAAGATCTAGAAGATTTAGTTTAACAGTATTTTAAAAGGTAAGACCCATTGAACACATGAAACATGCAGAGATGTAATCTTTCTCATCTTTTTTTGCTTTATATTTACAGCTGTTGGAAATGAAAAAAGGGATTCATAAATTCAAGGTTATAAGTGGTATGGTTCTCAAGAAGTGTTAGTTTTGATTTTCAAATCATATTATTCTGTACTTGATATATCCAGTAAACTGTACCCACACATGAACTGGTTCAGCAATACTCATTCATTTGGAAACATGATAGAAAGAATTATTTACGGAATCATGATAGGATTAATTATTTAGATGTGTGGATTAAAAATAATTCTGTTATGGAAGATAAGGATATGTGGGAAGAAGCTAAACAAAAGATAACTTAAACTGGAAGCTCTTCATAATGGATATGGATAGTAAGATACAACTAGAGAAAATGTTTTTAGTCTCCTCTGTCATAAACAGATCAGTAATATTTTTTATCAAGTCAGAGAAGTACTGGAAGATAAAGAGTTGAAGGAATTTATTTAGGAGGGGATGAGAGAACTAAGCAGGATAATCTGACTCTACATAGAACAAACTACCTGATTTGAAGAAGTACTTTAAAGCTCTGCAATTAAGGGTCATATATATATAACTCAAGCAGGTGGTTAGAAGTCAAAGTGGAAAAGAATGATGAAATAAGCGATAGCTTACAAGGTAATGAGATATTAAGATTTTCGATGCATGTCGTTGAGAAAAATAATGATGCAAAATAATATACTAATAAGGTAACAATGTATTCTAAGAACTAGGACAGTATGGGAATAGATAATGAAATGTTACCAATAGAGATGTCTGCAAGTAGAGTTATAGGAAATAGAAAAGAAGGGCTGGAAATTGCTGAAGGAAATTAACAAAAGCACCAAGGTATTGTGAGCAAGTAATTCTGGAAGGAAAGGTAATAGAATGGGATGAAGTTAAGAAAAACGTTGGACTGCGGGTTAAATACTGTCTTTTCTATCAAGGATTATAGTCAAAAAGAATTGGACTAGACAGTCGAGTGAGAGAACATTTCTGGTACAGTTTAAGTCTAGAACATAAGGTGCCGCTAAAGGAATAATTAGTAGAGCACATAAAATACCACATAAGTGTAAAAATCTGTCAAAGGAGTCTAAAAAGATTGAGGAAAAATAAAGGAAAAGACAGTTTATTAAGGAACAATGGGAAGACATTTTATGCCCCAAGTAGACTTCAGATGAATAAAGGAAAAGACAGTTTATTAAGGAACAATGGGAAGACATTTTATGCCCCAAGTAGACTTCAGATGAATAAAGGAAAAGACAGCTTATTAAGGAACAATGTGAAGACATTTTATGCCCCAAGTAGACTTCAGATGATTTTTGCTCAGACAGCAAATGCTGGACTTGTATTGGGGAAGAGAGGGGTAATTGGGGTCATATTTTTCGTAACAAGTTGGCAGATTTAAAAAAAAAATCCATACAGAGTACTGAGATAGAAGTGTTAGAGGAACAAATGGTTGTAGCTAAATAAATGATTCTTTTGACTTGTGATATAGGATCTGAATTGCTCTGACATAGTAAGACCTTAATAACTTTAATATTGTTGGTTGCCAAAAGCAATTGCTAGGAAAATGGAAATCTATTTGCACTGTAATAATGTTCTAGATATTGCAAATGAGATAAACTGTATGTCATCTCTTTAGAAATAAATGGAATTTATTGTAGCAGTGCATGCAGAATAATGTTCAGGAGGTGTAGCGAAGTTCAAGGAAAGACAAACATTGCGAAATATATGTTGGAATGAATGAAAATTGTTAATACATGTGTATTGCATGACAGTATAAAAACTATTATGAGTCATTTTCTCTTGAATATGATGGTAAAGATGTTAAAAGAATGGCTAAGATGTAACCTAAACCTAAATTCTCTTGTCATCCTTTGCTGCAAGCTACAGTGTAGTCCAAATTAAGACTTATGCCAGAAGAGTATATCTATAGTTTAAATTAGGGCCCAGAATAGTTTCTTAGACACAAATATATAGATTTCTTTAATACTAGTCTGGAAGCTGAATGGTAAGATGTATACCTTGCAAGGTCCAGGGTTCAGTCCTGACTTCTAGTCTCTTGTGAAGAATTTACATTTTTCTCCTGTGTTTGGATCAATTTATCTAGGTACTGTTCTTTCCTCCCTTGTCCAAAAAAAAAAAAAAAAAAAAACATGCTGATTGCTGACTGATAAGTTACACTAAATTCTCCATATATGTTGTATTTTCCATTGCTTTTGGGAAACCAGATAAAATCTTAGTTCCACCCAAGAATAAGTCTCATTGTAGCAAAGGGGCCTGTGGTTGGTGCCATTGTGGTTGTCATAGATTGCTGTCAAAAAGGTCCATGTACGACTTCATGTACCCTATTAATACATGATAACAGACGGAGAAAACATTGTCACATTCTATCTTTGTACTCTTCTAAGACTCTGTGTGGGCCTAGCAGACCTAGAAGAACCACTGAGGGAGGTTTAGCAGGTAGGTGTAAGAGGTTGTCCTTATATATGTATATTTGTATATGTATCATGCTTATCCTTTTCATTTAGACTCTGAGCCATGACTGACAAGGAAAGATAGCCCATTTCATTTACTCAATGTGTAGTTCTACTCCTGACTAGCTCTGTTAATTACACTGTTGATATCATTTGGCACACACTAACAATTTATTCACAACATTATCTTTGGCTTATTCACCATTTAGGTTTCCTTTCACTGTGCATTCATGTCTCCTTAGATCTCATTTGCTACTCTTTTGTGACAGAAGTGGTCTCTGGAAATCTGTTGGAGAAGAGTCTTTTTTTGGCTGCCTTTTCAGAGGTTATATTTCCTAGGATCCCCAGGTTTAGAGCATTTCTCCTGTCCTCTTACAAAGTTCAGTGTGTTTACCCTTCCCTTTGGAATCTTATTCTTAATGTTGTCTCTAGTTAGCTTGAGTTTATCATGTGTTTCAAGTTAGTCGTTTGTAGATCATACTTGATAGTTATTCATTGATAGATTTTCTTGATAGTCACTGGGGTGTGCTTTTTAAACTCAGCATATAGGGTATTCTTGTGTGCTGTATTAGACCTGTTACAATGTCTGACAGACTTCAGGCTTTCTCAAATGCATTGGCTGCACTCACAAGCTACCATCTCAAGATTCACATGATAGATGCATTTGTTGATTGGGGTAGTTCATTAAGACCAAGACTGTGAGGCCAGGGAGTTGGCCGATAGACAGGTCAAGTTAGTTGGGGGCTTCTTCCATGCTTTTCCTTGGCAGTCTCTCATCTCCATCCAATAAACCTCGGGATAAAGGTAAGACAGAGACAAGGACAAAAATAAAAATGAAAGAGATTAATAGAAAAGGATAAATCAAAGGACATGAAATGTCCAGCTAAGTTTTCAAACCTTGGATGAGCCAGTGTAGAAGGCTCTGAGTTTCTCTGCTTCTTTGGCTCCTACTGTAGATCTAGCTTCACCATCAACATTAGAATTACTTTATTCTTCATTTTCAGGGGTGCCAATTCCCTTTCTGGCTGTGGCACCAGAGTCAGGTAATTGCCAGTCTCCATTTATTGCTGTTATCCCAGATCTCACTAGAGACATCAATTCTCTGGTCCAGTCTTCTTCATGTAAGGTCCAGGATTCAGACAGCCTCCTACACCTACCTGCTAAACCTCCCTCAGTGGTTCTTCTAGGTCTACCAGGCCCACACAGATTCTTAGGAAAGCTGATTTGCACAAGATGATGCAGACATTCTTGAATGCCCAGCTTGACTTGGGGATCATTCCTTCCTCTCCATCTGCCCTGAGGGTAGAGGGAGCTGGCCCTCCCACCCTTACCTTGTTCTTCCTAATCCAGTCTGCCCTTTGGAGCCAGTGGTCCTAGATCTGACTCCTGTCTATGTGGTTTACTAATCTGCACTTACAGCTTTGCTGCCTTTAGTGCTGTCTACTTTGATGTACTCCACTCCAGTTTCATTGGAATTATCTGCATCCTAGAGCAAAGGAATCAGGGGCTGTAGTCAGCTCTTGAGTCATTCTGAGAAGTCCTTGCCCTTTAGTACTTTGGACCTGGACATCTTGTCTCTGGATCTGGCCAATCATATGGCTGATATGAGTGTTTCTCATTGATCTATGGATTGAAGAATGCCCTTTCCCAGTCATCTGACCTCAGAATCATAGAAGTCATAGAAAGGAATTTGTCCTGCTCTGGGAATGGTTTATCATGTCCTATGTTGGCCCAATCTTCAGACCAAGCAAAAAGGTGGAATGTAATGCCTATAAATGCAAACTAAAACCAACACCTCAGACAGTGAACAAGCAGTAGGAGCAAAATCCGATATATAAAATGAAGTAGTAAATGAGGGTACAAAAGGCTAATGTAGCAAATAAATACTTTATTTGTAACAAAGGTTTAGTGCTTTCATCCGAAGTTCATGGGACTTCTTCAGAACCTAATTAATTCTTTTGATGTCACTTCCTTTTATATCATGAATGAAAATCAATCATTTGTTGAAACAAGCTACATAATAAATTCACTGAATGCTACTCATTAATTTAAATGTACAGCTCTCCAAAACATAAATATCCAAAGCAAATTTAAAAACATAAATGCAAAAATGAGTTGAAAACCTATTAAATAATAAAATACAACTGCCAAATAACAAATACCTAAAAAGTGGCATCAAAACTTTTTAAGCTTTTTTTTAAAAGACTTTATTTCTAGAAATAAATCAAATCAAATAACTTCAAAGCTTGTCAGGTTTCAATTTCAAAACTGGTTTAACAGAAATAAACCCATTGATGGTAGCTAGCATTAGTTCTCAGCTGCCATAATAATTCCTAATACGTCAGCATCAGTTCCGATTCTCCTCAGGTCTGGTGTAACTGTACCTATTATGGCAAATTTAAATTTTTCAAAAGCATTACACAATGCAGAATACTTGTATAAAGCACTATTTATATTACAAGTACGAATGTTGTACAAGTGCTCATATATTCTTCTGTTAAGGGATCTCTCAGTCTTTCCAGTATAAAATAACAGCCATTGTGTGCATTTCGCTTATATACCACTCTCCTGGTAAGACAGTTACCCCTGGATAACTTTAGAGTTGTTCACTCTGTGTTCTCCGACATCAGGGTATCATTTTCTGCAATGTATGAGGAAGCTCCACATTTCCTAGTACCAAATCTTAATTCTTTGCCCCACAATTTAGAACTGCTTCAAAAATCTTAAAATTGCTCGATGTTTTGTACACAAACTTGGGTTCATCATCCACAGCCCTAAATACACTTTCATTAGTTTTAAAAATGGCCTAATTCCTGGCTATGTCCTTAATAACCCAAACTGCTGATGCTCTCTCAAAGTTTGTGTTGGCTGTACCTACCCTTTCTTCCAGATAGAGGTTTGTAACGTGTACCCCACTGCAGTAGGACCTGATTAGGAATCTCATCCAGTACATCCTTCATGTACTTTCTGTCAATAAATATTCCCTTTAAAAACTCCATTTCTTTAATCAAAGTCTCATGAGTCAAATTCATCCTAGCCACTCTTATGATCTGCCCTTTTACTAGGCTTTTATTTCTGTGCTAAAGGGTGGGAACTAGAAAAATGTAAATAATTGTTACTAAATGTGGGCTTTCTAAAAATACTGGATATGAAGACTAGTTTCGAATTGCAAAAAGTGATATCCAAACAGTGCAATGTTTCTTGTCATATTGGTAGGTAAATCTAAAAAATTCAGTCATTCCGTTTAAGTATAGTAGAAAATCTTTTACAGAACATTCCTGACTTTCCCACAGGATAAAAATGTCATCCAAGATTGTAGATATAATCTACATAATATAAAATACTGAGATGTAAATACATGTGCCTTCCCCAGCCACACAATACTAGGTTGGCATATATCAGGGCACACTCAGTCCCCTTGGCTACACCCTTGATTTGTTTAAAGATCTCACCCTCAAAATAAATAAAATTATTATCCAAAATCAAGTCCATAGTGTCAGCCATGAGACTGATTTCATTCTTCCCTAAGAATTCACAACTAATTAGCCCTTCATTAAAAAATTCTAAACCTTCCTCTTTCAAATTGCAGGAAAACAGATCTATCACATCTATTGTAAGGAACCCCATATTGATGTCCCATAAGTCATGCCTTAAATGACCAAAAAAGTCCCAGGAGTCCTTCAATAAGTAAGTTTTCAAAACATTTATTTAAGCTTCCAGTTCACCATCACCAATAGTGGATGAGTCTTGAAACCCCTGGGCCACTACAATTGGTCTAAATGGGGGCTTCTGTATATTTTTGAGTACATTTGGTATGGCAAAAATAGTTGGAATCCTTGGGCTAACATTTTTAAAAAATTCAAAAACACCTGGTGTAATTCTGACTTCTATTAACAACTCTTCTAAATGCATATCGATTCTACATTATGCAATAGTAACTTGATTGCAGGAAACTGTCATATAAACTCCACTGTGATGTCAAATATCCAACATAACTTTGGAATAGTCCAAGGATTCGAATATAACTAGGCCTTCACCTTTGTCAGGCTGCATAAGTCTAATTGATCTATCAGCTATAACTTCTCTTAGATTTTGAGATTCTTCCTTAGAGAGTTTGTGGTAGTGCGATTTTTTTGTTTTATGCGCATTCACCATTTTGTAAATTTCATCAATGCAAGACTTCTCAAAGTTGCTGACTAAGGGATGTAGTATGGGATTAAAGATACTTTTTCTACAGAGTTCCTTTTTATCTTTTATTTCCAGGTTCGGCTTAACCTCATTAGTGGTATTACCATGTTGGAAAAATATAACAATTCTATTTCCAGGTAAACAATTTCAACTCTACCAAGGTATCAGCTAGGTTAATTTGTTTCTGTGGTGTAAATTTGAACCCTTTTTCAAACAAGAAAAAAATGCTCCAGGGTAGTGTCAGTTTTACTCTAGTTGAAAATCTTGTACCTATTATGTATTTTTACTAAACCATCATAATCTGAAGTAGTTACCTGTTTTTCAATTTCTCCTTCCTTTTTGCTTTTACACTGGTCTGGTTTTGAAAATTCTCAGAGTACCTGTCCTGGTAAATACCTCACCTCTACTTTCTTAATGCAGTATCCCTTGGCCCTGTATCCATCTTGGGTAGGTCTGGCATTCAGATGATTGGACTTGCCTGATTGACGGAAAATCCTGCGCACTGTTATGGAAAATCCCATATGTTTCTAACCTGTCACCTCCAGTGTCATCTAACTCTAGGTGATTCCCAGGTGTACCACCTAAATTGTCATAACCTTGATTTTGTAAATTAGGCATAACTGGGAAACGCCGAAAAGACAAACAAAGGCATTCTAGAAATCCTAGTTTTTATAAAATATGCTTTTTTAGCTTTATATTGCTTTTTATCTCTTAAGTATTTTTGTGTTTCCTGTTAATCTTCCCTTTACATTTGTGCTCCACTCTTTCAAAAGCATTTTGATACTGAAGTGAGTGCTGCTCAAACAATAAGTAATTTTTAATGAAAACATTCAAATGCTATAATTCTCTAATCAACTTTTAAAACTCTCATTGTTCCTTTAAAAAAAAAGCTCCATAATTTCTATGCCACATTTGTCAAAAATCTTGACAAAATCCCAGTAAAATGGACTGTCCATTTACAAACCATTTGGGAACTTAGCCACCCTAAGCCCCTGAGGTACATCTTTATGTTTGATGTATTCAGAAAAGTAAGCATTTTCTATCTGCAAAGAATGGTATTTGTACATTTTGTCTTTGAACATCATAATGTTCTTCTTTAAAGAAAAGTACTTTAGACCAAAATGACCAAAATTAATCAAGATTTTAGATTGTTCCTCATTATCTCCAGAATCAAAACAAGTTGAAAAGGACTTACTGAGCCAAAAAGTAAATGAACAACCACTTGTATCATCTGGCACCATTGTATTTACAACTCCAGTAGATAGAATAAAGCTTTGACTATAATTACTTGCCTGGTGGGATTATGAAGGTCCATAGTTTGAATTCACATGATTTTTGTGCTGTCCGCATGGTGTGTAAATTTCAATGTCTGTATTGAATAGATCCATGTCCGTAATACCCATATGTGATCCCTTATGCAAACTGATTCATTCATTAACCAAATCTGCTGAATTCTGAGTGAAAGTCGAACTGCCTTGCAGCACAGCAGGCAGTGACAAAGACACCTGGGTCAAAAGATCCACCAGGCGCATAAACTCACCAATAGAATTGGGTTGTGCTTCCAAAGTGCCAGAAACAGCACTGGCAACCATGCCTTGTTTACCCTCATTATTATCTTCATTCTTCATACTCCCAGCTCAATTACAACTGAAAAAAACTTCAAACCAAGCAAAAGGGTGGAATGTATTGCCCATAAACAAAAACTAAAACCAAACCAACACCTCAGGCAGCAAACAAGCATTAGGAGCAAAATCCAAACCTAATTAATCCTTTTGATGTCACTTACTTTTAGATCATGAATGGAAGCAATCAGTTATTTGTTGAAATAAGCTAATTAATAAATTCACTCAGTGAAGAAGAAGTCCTATGGACTAGGGATGAAAGTGCTAAACCTTTGTTCCAAACACATTATTCATTTACTACATTGGTTTTGCATACCCTTGTTTACTACTGCATTTTATATATCAGATTTTGTTCCATCTCAATCTTCTAATCTTCCTGAGTCTTCATTCTTACATCATCTTGTGAGGGGACAGTCTGCACCTCAAGCTCTGAAGCAGGCTCGACCAGGGGCACCCAGAGGCTTCCTTGCCTCCCCAGTCTTTCCTTCCTCAGTGGAGCACAAGAAGCAGTGTAAAAGACCACCTTTATTCACCTTTACCAGTCTTTGATGGAGGACTGTGACCCTGATGAGGGGGAAGAACCCCCAAAATCCCCCATGATGGTGCCTCTTTTGGTAACCTCTTTGAATTGATGAGACAAGAGGGGGAGTTAGACCATGTAAGCCCCTTCCTCTGAGGAGTCTGTGTTTCTTGAGGCCTTTGGTGCAGGCCCATCCATGGCTTGGGTTGTACCCCCTCCTGGCATTCTTGTTGACCTGATGTCTAGAAGGGTATGGAGAGAACCCAGTGAGGTGACGTCTATGCCTAGGGAGCTAAATAAAGTCTTAGTTTTACCCAAGGATAGATCTCGGAGTAAGTGGCCTGTGGTTGATGCTGTTGTGGCTGTTGCAGCCACTAAAAAGAGCTCTCAGGGGAGAGTGCATTGGTCCATCATCAGAACAGAGTCCAGATCATTGGACAGATTTGGAAAATGTAGCTATTCTTCACCCACCCTTCCTTATATGCATTGAATTATATGGCACACCTGACCAGGCTTCAGGAAGACTTAATGAAATCTCTAAGTCAATGGCATCAAAGCTGACAGCTGTGTCTCCAAAATCAGTGGAGGCTGAATTGGCTACTATGCTTTTGATGGATCCACTTTGTTTGGGTCTAACCCTTACCAGGAATGAATAGTATGGCAAGACATCTGCCATGAAAGCTCATTTTTCCATCCATAGATGATGTTTTCACTCAACCAGAGAGATTGAAAGTGGTTATTCTTCTGAAAGTCAAAACAACTTGCTGCTTAGAGCCTCCAGGTGACACTACCCCAGATACAAGGGGGTTCTTCAATCAACACTGGATAGTGCCCTAAAGACATGGATGGTCTTCAGAATCAGGGTTTCAGAGAGCCTTTTCTGGGCATGCCCTTTCAGTGCTTCTGCAGGTTTGCCCGAATGCTGCTTCTCTAGATGCAGTTGGGGCACTTAGCTCAATGCCTTCAAAACTGAGAGACCATCCCATCAGATTCCTGGGTGTTGAGAATCATTACCAGCAGCTAATCTTTCCCCTTTCAGGTTTCCCTGATCTTTCATCTGAAATTCTTTCTGAATGTTCCACCTCCTCAATGAAGGGAGTCAGCTGCTAAAATTCAAAAACTGGTGAAAAAACAGGCATTCCAGGAGGTCTCCCCAGTCCGGAGAGGATCCAGGTCTAGTTAGGATTCTTTTTTATGGCCAAGTAAAAAATAGGCCTTGGTACTTCCAAGATAGCTGCACACTAATCAACATCAATTTCAGCTCTCCTAGTGAGAAAAAAAAATTGAGAAAAAAAGTGCCAGTAAAATTATCAGTTTGGGTAAAATTCAGTTACTGGCTTAGTAAGTATATTGTCTGGATGCCAGTAAAGAAGAAATTTGGGGAACCTGAAAGAAAATCAACCAGAAATTGTGAAGATAAAATACAAGCTGGGAAGAATCCTGTAGTTTTTTTTTAACAAGAAACATCTTTATTAAATTAGCATGTATGACATAGGCAATCTTGCATTTATATAAATGAAAACAAACCATACCGACATAATTCCATTTGCAAGCATTATACATTACAAACCATGTTGACACAATTGTAGTTGGAAACATTACACATTAAATATAATCTGTCATGTCATTGTCAGTCAAACATTACATAGCTCATTCAAATCCTGCCTTCTTTTAAACCTTGTTCCTCCTCTGCATGTGTTGTTCCCACCATTCCTATTTTTCCTATGAAATTTGCTTCCTATCCTTTTCTAAGCTCCCAAATACAGTTGTTTTATCTCTGTTACTATATTAGTTGCTTCTAGTGAAGTTGGTTTAGATTTTGATTTCCATTTTCTATTAATTACTTTTTTGGCAGCCACCTTAATTAGACTCAGCAAGGCCTTACTGTTTCTAGGCAATTCCAATTCTGTTTCATAGCTCAAAAAATAATTTCCCTAGTTACACCATTTTGCTTACCCAGTATCTCTGACAGAGCAGTCTGTAGGGAATCTTTAAAGTCTGCCTAGTCATTACACTTCTAGAAAATATGTTACCAGTTACCTATTTCTTTCCCATCACATGTACAACATTTGCTATCTACCTGAGGAAAATTCTTTCAAGTCTACTTGGGGTATAAAAATACCTATGTAAACACTCCAAAGCAAAGATCCTAAATCTTCTAGACTTTGTTGCATATTTGGGAGACATATATATATCCCCCCATTGTTTCTTTATGAATTGCTTATCCAGTAACTCTTCCCAATTCTTTCTGACCTCCTATGATTGATTCTTATAGTTAATATGCAATATTTTATATGGTCTACTAATTATTCCTTTTTTAACTGCAGCTTCTGTTCCAGATTTTTCTAAAAACTCTTAACAGTGCTTGTCTTTCATTTAGGACCCCACTATTTTTTTCTCTTTACCTATACTCTGATATCAATCATTGATAGAGAAGACAATCTCTAATCTGCAGTCCAAATAAATTCTTGGCATCTTCCCATTCTATTACCTTTCCCTCTCTAGTTATTTGGAGCTTGGTTCCTGTCGCTTGTCTCATGCATTCAAAAGAGACGATGAAGTGGCGTATGGGTTCAAGATATTTATTTACATAAACATGTCAGGAACTGTAATTGGAACATACATTTAAGTCAACTGATTCACACATTACTTCAAACACACTCGCATGTGCATCTCCATTCATGCCTGCACTCACTCTGGCTGACTGTACAAAATGGCACTGTTCTCACACATGCTCAGTACTTATATGCACATGCTGTCTAGCTACAGTGGCTTAATACGAACATTACACATAGTGATCTACATCCTCCATTTTTGATTTGTTCAACATGCAATAGGAGAACAAGCAATGTATATGCTAGATAACATTTAAATATTAATAACAAATCAAACTCAAGTCCAAGGTGCTGTGTATTTTGGATTGAGTCTGGAAATTCTACCCAATTTGGTTACATAAAAGCTTTGACTAGGCTTAGCAACAGGGACATTCTCTGGGGAATTCTTCTCAATAGGAACTTCAGGGATAACATCAGGATTATTTGAGGAAAATACACTGTCCTGCAAAATGGGAACAAATATAAGGTCACTCTGAGAAATAGAGTCTTTGGCACAGGCAATCTGCTGCATCACTGGTTCAGAAACTGGAAGTATATGTCTTTGGTTTGTTCTAAATTCCATTCCCTCCAACTGAAGATCTTAGTTCCTCACAAACATTTTTGATAATAGCCACTTAATTGTTTCCTTTGGTCTGCAGCCTTACAATTTCTCCTTGTCTTAGTGGTTTAAGAGGTTTGCTAGATTTATTTTATCATAGTACAACTTTTATGACTGATGTTTCTTCAAAAGTTGGGTTTTGATCACTTTGTTGTTCTTTGCATTTGGAATCAATCATTGTTTATTAATTGGTAAGGTTGTACTTATCTGTGTAGACATTAATCTCTGAGCAGGTGAACCAAGCAAGTTATTTTGTGGAATGTCTCTGAGATTGAGAAGGTTAAGAAAACCATTGGTACCATCTTTCTTAGATTTCTCTAACAAACATTTTGCACTTTGAACTGCATGCTCAGCTAATGCATTGGATTGTGGATACTCAGGACTACTAAGTAACATGGACAAAGTCTCAAGCTCAGCAAATTTCTTGAACTGCTGACTTGTAAACTGTGTGTACCATTGTCAGAAACAAATTTGTGTGGACTACCATGGACAGAAAAACTTTGTAATGACAGTGTTAGATTTTAAATTAGGAAGAAGGTCAATTTCAAACCAATTTGAGTAAGAGTCTATTGAAACTAAGCAATGTTGAACATTCCATTTGAAAATATCAGTAGCAACCGCTGACCATGGTAATTCAATAATCTGGTTTAGCTGAAGTGGTTCTGTTTGTTGGTGCAGTTTAGTACTGTTGCAAATAGAACATGCTACAGTTTCCTTCTCTATATCTTTTGACATAGAAGGCCAAAATACTACGCCTCTTGCCCTTCTTTTGGTAGAATCAGTACCTGGGTGACCACAATACAAAATCTTGATATATTCCTGTTGTAATGCTGAAGGAATTACCACTTTAAGACCTTCCAAGATGATGCCATCTTTCATCAGGAGTTTGTCTTGGTAAGGAAAAAAATTCTGGACATCAAGTGGTAGACTGGTTTGTCACACTGGCCATCCTTGAATGATAATATATGTCAGCTTCTGAAGAACTGGGTCTGAAGTTGTATGATTTCTAAGCTCATCAAGATGGGACAATGAAAAATTACTGACTTCCATGACTTCAAAGTTTGCTTTCTCATTTTCATGTTGCTCTGTTGTTTGTCTGGGTGCTTTTGATAAAGCATCAGGCAAGTATAGATATTTGCCATTTGTGTAGACAATATTGAAATTGTACTTTTGCAATTTTAACATCATGCATTGCAAATGAGCTGGGGCTGAATGTATTGGCTGTTTTAGAATTGTCACTAGAGGATGGTGATAATTTTGCCATAAATATAATCATTGAACTTAGAACATGTGGACACTACTGCCAAAAGCTCTTTTTCAATTTGCACATGCCACATCTCAGTTTGGATTAAAGTTCTGGATGCATAGGCTATTAGTATAACTTTCTGAAGACATGCTGCATCAAGACTATACTTTGAAGCATCTCATGAAAGTGTTACAGGTTTGCGAATATCAAAATATCTTAATGTGGGTGGACAAGCAATTTTCTGTTTCAGAACTTTAAATGCTCTTTAGTGTTGTTCTAACCAGGACCAGTTTATGTTTTTGCATGTCAGCTCACGCAACAGTGCTGAACACTCACTCAGGTTTGGGATGAACTTTCCTAAATTGTTGTCTATATCAAGAAAACTTTGCAAAGATGAGACATTGTCTGGAACTGGCATATCAAGAATTGTAGCTTGCTTAGACAGATCTGGTTTTAAGCCAGAACTACTAAACAAATGACCCACATAAGTAACTTCTCTCAACTTGAATTTACATGTCTGGGGATTCAGTTTAAGATTGACTTCATGTGCATGGCCTAGAACTTTCTTAAGGTTTCTATCATGTGTTCCATTGCACGTTGAAAGTCTTCACTGGCAGAATTTAGCCCAAATGGCATTCTCAAAAATCTGCACTTCCAAATGGCGTACTGAAAGTAGTTAATGATTTGTAATCCAACAAAATTTGTGAAAGCAAACTTTTTGCATCTGAGCCTACCTTCCTTCTTAGAAAAAGATCTCACCATTATAACCTGACAGCCTTTAGAGTAGTCACAATCAAAAAGAACTTTAAACCTGAAGACTTTATTAATGCCCTAAAACAATGCAACTGGAAGCCACTAACACAGCTATCTCTAGACGAAGCAGTACACTACTTTAACACATCCTTCTCACAAATACTAGACCGTCATGCACCCACTAGAACCATTAGAATTAAATCAAAGTGTGCTCCCTGGCTTACTAGGGCAATGAAATCCATTCTCAAAGAAAGGGACAAAACACTGATACACTTTCAAAAAAACAAAACACACTCCACAAAACAAAACTACTCAGAGCTCCACAATAAAGCAAAAAAAAAAAAAAAAAAAAAACAAGTTAAATTAGACAAAATTAGCTACTACTAAAACCTCCAGGCAAAATATACTCACAACACTCAAAATTTCTGGTCCACTATAAACTCTATACTTCTACCAGGTAAATCTACAACCCCTACACCAGCTACAGCTAATAACCTTGATAATATCCCAACCCAGTTTAACAAATATTTCACTGAAACAGTTCAGACCCTAGTAGAAGCGCAAACTAAAAGTAACAGCAGCAACCTACCCACCACCCCAAGCAACTCCTACTTCAATTTACACCCAGTCAAATCCATTTTAAAGCTCCTTCATAAACTTAAACCAACCACCATAGCTGCAGACAAATTACCAGCTGAATAACTACAGCTAGCTGCAGAAGCTATAGCCCATCCTGTTGCTATTATAATAAATAGATCACTATCAGAGTGTAAGGTACCTACAATATGGAAAATCTCCCACATAATACCACTGCACAAGGGAGGCAACTCCCTAGAATTAAACAATCATCGACCTATTGCTAGTCTATCTTCCTTATCAAAAATACTTGAGTCATCCACGCACAACTAATAAACTACCTCCTAAAAACAATCTCCTATCCAAATATCAGCATAGATTCACACCCTTCAACAGCACCACCACAGCTCTTATATCCTTTACAATCAATCACCATAGAAACAAGGGACAACTAGCTTCAGCCATTTTTCTAGACCTGTCCAAACCATTTGACATGGTCAACCATAATAAACTCCTTCATGCACTATCCAACCTAAACATCAGCACCTCCTCTATCTCATGGTTTAAAAACTACCTATCAGGGTGCCAACAAGCAGAATTATGGCAGAATCAACTATCCCCTCTTCTACCAGTATCCTTAGGCATCCCTCAGGGCTCTATACTTGGCCCACTACTCTTCTCTCTGTTTACTAACCAGCACTATACCTCCACACCCAATGCGGCAATAGTACAATATGCTGATGACACTACACTCATTTGTGCGGGTCACACATTACATGACCTCCACTCCCTAACCCAAAACTGCTTTTCACTAGCCGAAACCTGCTTCACTAATTCCCAGCTTATCCTGAACCCAAGCAAAACAAAACTTCTGTTATTCTGACCTGGAAATCCCCTCCCTTGTGACAACTTTACCATAATGTCCATGAACAACACCAAGATCACCCCCACACCAAACTTCTAGGTGTAGAGATAGACAACCTCAGATTTGATATTCATATCGCCCAGACTATCAAGAAAGTTCACAAAAAACTCAGACTGCTCTATCAGAACAAACAATAAGTATCCTGGTTTTTTTTTGCTTATTTTTGCTAGTTATTGCTTATTCTAGATATTTATAGCAATTTTTATTGTCTGCTGCATACTTTTTACTATATTTTATAGTTATAAACTAATTTGCACGGTTGTGCTAAAATTGTCTGCCTCACAGGGCCTGACAAATAAGTTTTTTACTGTCACACTGGACATTTTCTCCATTTGTTAAACATCTTTGTTTGTTCTGATTTCCTGCCAAGAAGTGTATCATATAACTGATTTGTTAGCAGTTAAAAGCATTTTCTAGTCTCCTTGCTCCTTTATCTGTTTAAAACTTTCATTTAGTGGCTCACTGCTGTTTTTTCTGCTGTGATAAACATTTCTGTAGTGTTTTCTACCTAAAATATTGTAGGTAGTAGCTGTAGCATTGTTCATATTCAGGATTGTGTTTGTAGGCCTAGTTGTTTGTTTGTAGATGTTGTGGGTTCTGAGCACATTTTTCTGGCCATCTTAGTTTAGCAAAAGCCATTTTCCACTTCAGTGAGAGTGTAGTGTTTATGGCCACTGGCTGGTTAGGGTTGCCTGGTCTACGGCTTTTAGTAAGCACCTCATTGGTTCTTTGGAGCTTTTTTTTTCAAAGTTGTTTCAGGTTTCAACCTTCTGTTACTTAAGAAGTTACCTTGTGAGTGTTTCTGTCATTTCACACAGAGCTAAATGGAGGAGAGGCACTGACCAAAACTCTGATCTGTGATATAGAGCAATAAATATCCTTTTTTTACTTATTTTTACTAGTTATTGCTTATTCAAAATATTTATAGCACGTTTTATTGTCTGCTGCATACTTGTTACTGTATTTTATAGCTCTAAACTAATCTGTATGGTTGTGCTAAAATTGTCTGCATCACACAGCCTGATAAGTAAGGTTTTTACTGTCACACTATTTGTAAATCTTTTCTAGCTAGTTTCAATGTGTGTAAGGTATTAACTGGAAATTTTCTCCATTTGTTAAACATATGTTTGTTTGTTTATGATTTCCTGCCAAGGAATGTATCATATAACTGATTTAGTTTCCCACCCTCCCTACCTATTGGTATCTTGTTGTTATACTTTTTGGCTTTGCAGTTGCCCAGCCGTACTGTAAATTTGATCTAAGACAGTACTCCCAGTCTAGTGTCATTAGCTCATTCTACCTAATACAGAGAGAACATTTGAGAAGGCCAGACCACTTACTTTCTTAACCTTGAATTATCTCTGTTCCTCCTTTCTCCCTTTCCACTTTACTAAACAAAAAAATCTACCATTCCTAGAATCTCCTTGTGTTCTGAGTGTGCTTCTCAAACAATCAAGAAATATAGAGCTGATAAGTACATTTTTGGCACTTTTTAACTGTTCAGAGTTGAATAAAACAATAATTGAATTCAGTTCAGAATACCATTTGAATAAATTGCATTTATTTAAACTGTATTTGCTTTAATATTGCTACAACTCAAGTGTTCTAGCTTGCACTGCATTTGGATTGTGCTTTTAGTGCTGTTTTAGCTGCTTTTCTGTAAAAAAAAAAGTTCTAAGCTTGTTTCCTGCCTTTCCTGTAACTAGTCTAGTCCAGATACAGATTTGCTGTATCCAGGACTGTTTGTAAGCTTCTGAGCCCCCCACCTCCAGCCTTTCTACGTTGGAGCGAAGCCTTATATCTTATCAATGAGAGTGGAAAGCACTAGGTGGCCTATCTACCACAAGAGGATTGGTTTCCAGCCCAGAAATTGTAGTTTATTCGCCATTTGGGCAGTTTTTACATCTCTTTCAACTTTCTGGTTTGAAAGCCCAGATTGCTCTTCTTTCCTGCCTTTCCTGTAACTAGTCTAGTCCAGATACAGATTTGCTGTATCCAGGGCTGTTTGTAAGTTTCTGAGCAGTGCCAAAAAGTCGGCTCTTCAATTTTTCCCTTAGATCTGCTAGTTCTCTTCTCTCCTGCACTTTTACTAGCTTATTAGTTTAGCGCTTTACCAGACTTCTTGTAGCAATTATTGTAGCACACAAAAGTGCTACCAGCACTAAACGTTCTACAAGGAAACAGCTCCAGTACTTATTAATGCCCACCCCTCCAGGCATGTCTAAAGGTCCGTTTCCTGTGCTTTCTGCTATTAACCTGGTTAACTTGAGCATCCTGAGGCAATGTAGCAACTGCCTCTTGTACACTGAAAACCCTCTCCTCTTACCTCCCAACACTCAGACTTGTGAGAGATGCAGTTATATATCCAAATTGGAAGCCATACACTCTCCAGCCAAGACTGGAATATCTGGTCAAGAGGAGAAGGTCAACACTTGCACCACACCACATGGAACACATAGCCCTCTAGATCACACACCAGCAGTGCCTTCACATAAAAACACAAACCATATACCCATCTAGGCAGATGTTCTCAATAAAAGATCTACCCAAAAATCAGAGGCCTCTAAGGTAGAAATGCACTCAACTACCACAACACAATACTAATCATGAGACACATAACACTCCTAAACAGTGTGCCACTCAATCAAAGCTTCCAAGGCAAAACAGCATGCCCAACACACTAGTCAAAGGTGACTCGATAGTGAGGCACACTGATGTCCCACTCACTAGGTTGAATAAGGAGAAAGTAACAGTCAGCTTCCTGTCAGGTGCCAGGATCCGCCACATAACACATGCACTCAGGTCCCTAAACAGCAGGTAAAAATATTACTCTGTCATTGTACATGTGGGTGAGAATGACCTGAGATGTACCTCCCTGGACTACATGAAAAGAGACATGGTGGAGCTCTCAGATTATGCAGCCAAGGCAGGTATGACCCTAGCCGTGAGCAGCATCCTACCATCTCCCAGAATGATACCACAGTACAATATTATAAATACATGTACAATTATAATTGGCAATGTACATGTATAAAATTGTATTTAGATATAACATATTTTCAGAGTAGTTAATTTTAATTACAACATTATATTTATTAATTTTGGTTCAAAATATTGTTTATATATGCATACAATGATTAATTCAATACATTAAAATAATTTATAGTAAAACATATTCGAATAACTGATTCAACAAAAATTGGATTGCATACTATATGTACACAACAATATATATATATCAATTGCACTTATATAGATAAGAATTGTACATTATCTATTTCATTATGACATATTTGTGTACACTGGCTGTATTCATGCATTCTATTTATACATCTTCATTTTATATACATTAAATCATATATAATACATTTATAAGGAATATTTAACAATATATAGGCTCCAGTTGAATGTATTTACATTTAAACAGGTATACATTATTAATATATATCAGATAAATTATTCATTAATAAGGGTCTAATACATGTATTTACAAAAATAAGTATTTTTTTAAAAATTAACAAATTGATTATTTGGATATTTAATTAAGTAGTTTTTAAGTGTATAAATGCATTAATTCCCTTGGAATATATGTATATGAGTTAGTAATGAACAATGTTTTGTACTTAAATATAGTGATTTTTTAAAAATGCCATTTCCTTTTTAAGAATTTATGGTGGGAAATTAGGCTATTAATTGAGTGATCATTGAATAATTGACAATGTATAAAATGGGCGAGTTGCAATGATAGCATGTATTCTGAAGAAGTTCGGAAGGACGAAACCTAGGTCAATAAAGTAGCGTTTGTTGCAGAGTTCGTGTCGTGGCTTTTTGGAGTTGGTTGGTACTTTACAGTTTTGTATTTGAGCCTGTTTTCATCTCCTCATTGGCATCGGCCTCACCTTGCTTTGTACATCAAGTTGCAGTTAAGTTTTTGGTTACTGGTTATATGGCGAGCGAGAGTGTTCCGGTAGATGTCGGGAGTATGTTACAGCATATTAATGAAACTTTACAAGAACATTCGGTTCTTATACAGAAATTGCTTACTAAAGAAACGGTGAACTCAACGCAATCAGGGGACAGCTTGGGGTTCCCACTGACACAACCAACGCCACCCAATTCCACCATGCAAGGTAATTTCGTATATGGCAATAAAGAAAAAACTGTTAAAGATGTAAGCAGCTGGAAAAATAATGGCTACAGTTTTCAAAATGGTCCCACTAAACAAACTATAACAGTAGAAGCCATACATGATATACAACCAATGCAGGATATGCTTAAAATATTTGAGAAAAAACTGTTTAAACTTAAACGGACACAACTTGTAAACAGTTATTTGTTACGGAATATCGAATTGGGGATTATTCCTAAAGGTTTACGGCTTTGGAGGTACCCAAACGGCTGTGAACACAATGGGAATATGTTGAATGACTTACATGCATTATTCGACAATTGTGGTATCCGGTTGATGGAAATCATAGTCAAATATAATGGCATTAAAATTGAAGAACTATTAACTCAACTAGAAGAACTAAATGGCAACATATCAAAAGACCTTTTATTCGAGCATGTTTACGATCAGTATACACACATTATTTCAGACGTAACAACATGTTGTGATAACATTTTTCAAAAGAAATGTCACAAAATTCAACGGGATATTCAAAGATACGCACATAAACAAGTCTATCCCAAATCGTGTAATTCCAAAGGTCAAAACCATAGTAACGTACAAACACAGCATAGTTTGGCCACAGTTGATGACGTCAATCCGCAGTTTGAGGGAGATGACGACAACATCTGTAATGAAGGCGAGGAGAGTATGTAAGAAGGCGTTAGGCATTTGGATCATTTGAGGAACCAAAATGAAGTGAACAACCAACAAGAATTTCATAAAACAGGCACCAGACCCAAACAGACTTTTTTGGGACTTACAGCGGGCAAAAAACGGAGACTGTAACTAACACCATTGTCGGAACAGCGGGGGCACAGATAGACTTGGTTTTTACACATGGACCTTATGAACTTTCTTCATCGGAAGGTCCGGAACATCAGTACTATACTGTGAGTAAGCCCCGTACAGACTTTAATATTATGTCTCCTTGTAATAAGGACATTTATACTACAACGACTTCTTCTAATGTTGATATACCTGCAATGTATGTGATAAATGACAATAGTAGTATGCATGAAAATGACAACAACTGTTATTCAAATATCCAACTGTATCAAGATAGTGATGACAATGGGCATGATAAAGTGTTATTGGAATTAAGCACATACCAGTATAATGAAGATGGGTTAAGCAATGGTATATATATCGAGAGAGATAAAAATGTAGAGGAGTATATATCAGAACATTTATGTGATCAAAGTTATTTAGTCAATTTTTATATAGATCACAACCCAGATAATTACATAAATTGGAGTAACAATAGTATGCAATCACAGGATGTTAATGCAGAAGTATGTTCGAATATAGATTTAGTAGCTGATTGTAGTGAGCATTTTTTAAGTAATCCACATGTCAAAATGAATACAAAGCAAGATTACAAAATATATAATTATTCTTCAAAGAGCATTACAGTAGAACATGCTGATTTATTCTCAAAAGGACTTAGTTATGTCCCATGTAAAAAAGGCAACATGGTAGAATCTATATTAGACTTAAAGTTATTTTCAAGAAAATTGAACTTAAAAGTATATTTTAACAATAGTATTGAATGTCAAAATAGGGCAAACAAGATGTTCACAAAACCAAGCCTATTCAATCCACCCATGAATGATGAAATCATGTATTTTGAAAGGAGAAGTGAATACGATGTGAGAACATTTTATAAGAAATACAAACATAATAAACATTTCAATATTACAACAACTGAAAAACAACTACTTAAAGATATAAAAAATGATCCAAAGTTAAGAATTATGAGGCCTGACAAAGGTAATGGTATAGTCGTTTTAGACTATAATGATTATAGTTTATATATGACCAACATGTTAATGAGTAATACATATGTAGAAATAAGTAGAAATCAAGTGCATATAGCTTATAGAAGAATAGAAACAATGCTAGATGACATGTTATATCAAGGGGGTATCACTGAAAAAGAACATGAGTTTTTACGAAATGAACATCCAGTTATCAGTGGTATCTTCGGAATACCAAAAATACATAAAGGCCTCAATAATCTGGAATTTAGACCTATAGTAGATGGACATAGAAGTGTAACATGCAATATAAGTATGTACTTGGATCATTTTTTCAAGGAAAGTATGAAACGTTTCAGTTATATAACTAGAGATTCATGGGATTTTTTGAGTAGACTTAATAAAATAGTTATGAAGAAAGAATACACTTTTATAACAATAGATGTTGTAAATTTATTCACTACAATTCCTCATGATGTAGGCCTATTATGGCTGGAAGAACAATTATTTGAGACGCATCTTTATGAACAAGATCAAATCAATATTTTAATAAACCTGATGGAAATAGTGCTTAACAATAATTACATATTTTTTGAAGGTAGTTATTTCCAACAAATAAATGGGGTAGCCATGGGGGCACCCTGTGCCCCCATGTACGCAAACTTAATAATGAGTTATTGGGAACATAACTACTTATTTACAACAGAGTTTTGTGAGCATCTTGTAATGTATACCAGATATTTGGATGACATATTTATCATATGGGATCAAGATAAAAATACATTGGAAAAGTTCTTAAAATATATCAACACTACAGTTAAATTTTTGAGATTCACTTATAATGTCCAAGAAAATAAAATCAATTATTTGGATGTAGATATAATATATGACAAAGAAACGAATATTTTGAAAACACAAATACATAGAAAACCTACTTTTTCAAATGCGTACTTGCATTTTGACAGCTGGCACCCTGGCCATCAGAAAAAAGCCATTGTTAAAGGGCAGATGGTCAGGGCAGCCAGGATGGTAAGTGAAGAACTTGATTTTATAGAAGAAATGAAATATATTATGCAATTATTCATGAATAGGGGATACCCAGAACAATTTTGTGTTGAAATATTCAATGAAGTGAAAAACAAAAGAAAAAATGGAACTTACACGGCAATATTAAAAACAGGTTCATTAAACAAAATACCATTGGACAATGGAGATATATTGGACAAAGATGGCTATAATAACATCCCATTATATATTATCAAATTTGATGATTGTTGCAAAGATATAGAACATATCATTAAGAAAAATTGGGATTTCTTTGTCAATGATAAAATTGGGAGACAAATATTCAATGGATCAATAAAATTTGTATATAAGAAGAGTCCTTCTTTTAAAAATATATTAGAAAATAAAAGAAATATTGAAAAATATAAAAGTGGAAAAGAAGGAAACTTTAAATGTGGGACATGTAGCACATGTAGTTATATTTATCAATCAGGTACTGAAATTAGGATCAATGAATGTAATATTAGGATACATGGACACTATAATTGTTTTACAACAAATGTAGTATACATAGCTTTATGTCAGCAATGTAAAGCCTTTTACGTGGGAAAAACAAAAAGGAAATTTAGAGAACGAATTAAAGAACATTTATTAGATATACAGCATCACAAAAATAGTAATGCTCTAGCAAGACATATTATAGAACACAATGATCACAAATTTAAATTCATGGTTGTTAATCAAATTAAACAGGATCCACAAGGTAGGATAACTATGTATCATTTAGATATGGAAGAACTAAAATGGCAAATTCAACTTAATTCATGTATACCACCGGGTATAAATGAATATATGACCATCATGCCATTATTGAAATTGAATAGAATATACAACAAATGATACATGGTATCAAATACAATATTATAAATACATGTACAATTATAATTGGCAATGTACATGTATAAAATTGTATTTAGATATAACATATTTTCAGAGTAGTTAATTTTAATTACAACATTATATTTATTAATTTTGGTTCAAAATATTGTTTATATATGCATACAATGATTAATTCAATACATTAAAATAATTTATAGTAAAACATATTCGAATAACTGATTCAACAAAAATTGGATTGCATACTATATGTACACAACAATATATATATATCAATTGCACTTATATAGATAAGAATTGTACATTATCTATTTCATTATGACATATTTGTGTACACTGGCTGTATTCATGCATTCTATTTATACATCTTCATTTTATATACATTAAATCATATATAATACATTTATAAGGAATATTTAACAATATATAGGTTCCAGTTGAATGTATTTACATTTAAACAGGTATACATTATTAATATATATCAGATAAATTATTCATTAATAAGGGTCTAATACATGTATTTACAAAAATAAGTATTTTTTTTAAAAATTAACAAATTGATTATTTGGATATTTAATTAAGTAGTTTTTAAGTGTATAAATGCATTAATTCCCTTGGAATATATGTATATGAGTTAGTAATGAACAATGTTTTGTACTTAAATATAGTGATTTTTTAAAAATGCCATTTCCTTTTTAAGAATTTATGGTGGGAAATTAGGCTATTAATTGAGTGATTATTGAATAATTGACAATGTATAAAATGGGCGAGTTGCAATGATAGCATGTATTCTGAAGAAGTTCGGAAGGACGAAACCTAGGTCAATAAAGTAGCGTTTGTTGCAGAGTTCGTGTCGTGGCTTTTTGGAGTTGGTTGGTACTTTACAGTTTTGTATTTGAGCCTGTTTTCATCTCCTCATTGGCATCGGCCTCACCTTGCTTTGTACATCATTTTACTGTCACACTATTTGTAAATCTTTTCTAGCTAGTTTCAATGTGTGTAAGGTATTAACTGGAAATTTTCTCCATTTGTTAAACATATGTTTGTTTGTTTATGATTTCCTGCCAAGGAATGTATCATATAACTGATTTAGTTTCCCACCCTCCCTACCTATTGGTATCTTGTTGTTATACTTTTTGGCTTTGCAGTTGCCCAGCCATACTGTAAATTTGATCTAAGACAGTACTCCCAGTCTAGTGTCATTAGCTCATTCTACCTAATACAGAGAGAACATTTGAGAAGGCCAGACCACTTACTTTCTTAACCTTGAATTATCTCTGTTCCTCCTTTCTCCCTTTCCACTTTACTAAACAAAAAAATCTACCATTCCTAGAATCTCCTTGTGTTCTGAGTGTGCTTCTCAAACAATCAAGAAATATAGAGCTGATAAGTACATTTTTGGCACTTTTTAACTGTTCAGAGTTGAATAAAACAATAATTGAATTCAGTTCAGAATACCATTTGAATAAATTGCATTTATTTAAACTGTATTTGCTTTAATATTGCTACAGCTCAAGTGTTCTAGCTTGCACTGCATTTGGATTGTGCTTTTAGTGCTGTTTTAGCTGCTTTTCTGTAAAAAAAAAAAGTTCTAAGCTTGTTTCCTGCCTTTCCTGTAACTAGTCTAGTCCAGATACAGATTTGCTGTATCCAGGACTGTTTGTAAGCTTCTGAGCCCCCCGCCTCCAGCCTTTCTACGTTGGAGCGAAGCCTTATAGCTTATCAATGAGAGTGGAAAGCACTAGGTGGCCTATCTACCACAAGAGGATTGGTTTCCAGCCCAGAAATTGTAGTTTATTCGCCATTTGGGCAGTTTTTACATCTCTTTCAACTTTCTGGTTTGAAAGCCCAGATTGCTCTTCTTTCCTGCCTTTCCTGTAACTAGTCTAGTCCAGATACAGATTTGCTGTATCCAGGGCTGTTTGTAAGTTTCTGAGCAGTGCCAAAAAGTCGGCTCTTCAATTTTTCCCTTAGATATGCTAGTTCTCTTCTCTCCTGCACTTTTACTAGCTTATTAGTTTAGCTCTTTACCAGACTTCTTGTAGCAATTATTGTAGCACACAAAAGTGCTACCAGCACTAAACGTTCTACAAGGAAACAGCTCCAGTACTTATTAATGCCTACCCCTCCAGGCATGTCTAAAGGTCCGTTTCCTGTGCTTTCTGCTATTAACCTGGTTAACTTGAGCATCCTGAGGCAATGTAGCAACTGCCTCTTGTACACTGAAAACCCTCTCCTCTTACCTCCCAACACTCAGACTTGTGAGAGATGCAGTTATATATCCAAATTGGAAGCCATACACTCTCCAGCCAAGACTGGAATATCTGGTCAAGAGGAGAAGGTCAACACTTGCACCACACCACATGGAACACATAGCCCTCTAGATCACACACCAGCAGTGCCTTCACATAAAAACACAAACCATATACCCATCTAGGCAGATGTTCTCAATAAAAGATCTACCCAAAAATCAGAGGCCTCTAAGGTAGAAATGCACTCAACTACCACAACACAATACTAATCATGAGACACATAACACTCCTAAACAGTGTGCCACTCAATCAAAGCTTCCAAGGCAAAACAGCATGCCCAACACACTAGTCATAGGTGACTCGATAGTGAGGCACACTGATGTCCCACTCACTAGGTTGAATAAGGAGAAAGTAACAGTCAGCTTCCTGTCAGGTGCCAGGATCCGCCACATAACACATGCACTCAGGTCCCTAAACAGCAGGTAAAAATATTACTCTGTCATTGTACATGTGGGTGAGAATGACCTGAGATGTACCTCCCTGGACTACATGAAAAGAGACATGGTGGAGCTCTCAGATTATGCAGCCAAGGCAGGTATGACCCTAGCCGTGAGCAGCATCCTACCATCTCCCAGAATGATACCACAGTACAAGCAGAAAATGATTGATTTCAACAATTGGCTACGTTTCTGGTGTCATTCCAAGGGGATCCAGTAACTGCCTATCTGGGACAACATGCTTGACAGACCTTGATGCTTTGCCAGAGATAGGCTGCATTTGTCAGCCCTGAGCTTCCAGATACTGGCCAAGGGTCTTGCCACCCCTATAGTGCCTTTTTTAGGCTGTGCTCCAATGACCAATTTACCACTGTAACAGCTACAAACAAATGCAATCTGAGGGTCATGCTCCTCAATGCTAGATGTCTAAATCTCAAAATGCACATGCTCGAAGCACTCCTTAAAATGGAGAACATCAACATTTGTGCTGTAACAGAGACCTGGTTCAAAGTGGCAGAAAGCACCCCTGCACTACCAGGCTATAACTCATTCCACACCTTTCGGCCCCAGAACTTCGACCGAAGCTCCAAAGGTGGTGGTGTTTCCATATTCATAAAGGATGCGCACACCTCCAGGCTGGTAGCCCAACATAATGCATCAGAGATACTTCAGGTGCAGCTAACATTGGGTAAGACAGTGATTCAGGTCATAGCCTGCTATAGGTCCCCAACCATGTCACAAGACTCACACTCCACATTCCTAAGCACCCAGGAGAATATTAGGATTCAACCTGATACTCTCATACTGGGTGACTTCAACTACCCCCCATTAACTGGGAAAACTACTCATGTACCAATAAACTTGCCCAATGTTTCAGGGAATTCATTAATTCCAATGCACTGGATTAGTTCGTTCTTACCCCCACTAGAAGTAGCAACATCCTTGACCTGGTCATTACTAACATGGGCGACTATTGCTCTACATCAATAGTCAACTCCTCCCTGGTTAGATCCGAACACAAACTAATCACCTTGGAAATCCACATCCCCCACCCTGCAAGGGTAACCACCATGAAAAACTTTTCCAAAGCTAACTTTGGGCTCCTAAAGAGGTGGCTAACTTCATGGCACCCATGCAAATGGAGAATAGTTGCATGGGTGCTGAATCATACACCAATGCACTGTACGAACACGTACACAAATGCATGGACCTCACCATACCCAATAGAACCAAGACACTCTCCTCCAAAAAAGGAAGCCAATCTGGTGGTCCCCTGCTATAAACAAACTCTACAACAGAAGGAAGAAACTGATGCGGAATAAGGTGAAGTCCCAAGACTGGCAAAACTCCCTTATCAGCCTCAATAAAAAGTTGAGATCCCTCATTAAAGCCTCTAAAGATGGCTATGAAAACAGAATTGCAGCAGATAGTAAAGACAACCACAAGGCCTTTTATAGTTATGTAAAGAATCTCCACGGCAATACCCAGATTTGCTCTGAGCTACTGCACAATGGTGCCTTCTATACCAAGCCAACAGATATTGCCAATATACTAGCCAACAGATTCAGTGCCAACTTTACCTCTCTCTCCCCCAAAGGACCAATCACAATACCAGTAGATTGCCAGGCACCCAGTATTACTGCTGCACAGGTTAAAGCAGCACTGTCCAAGGCCAAGAATACAGCTTCTGTGGGACCTGACAATATCCCTGGCTGTGTTCTATATGCATTACTGAGTGAACTGGCACCACACCTATGTGCCCTGTTCAGTCACAGCCTCACCTCAGGCTTTGTCCCTACCGAATGGTGCACTGCTGCAGTCATCCCTCTCCACAAAGGAGGAGTGACTACAGACCCTGGGAACTAACACCCCATTAGCTTGGCAAGTCTGATATGCAAAGCTATGGAACACATCATCACAGGCCTAATAAACAAGGATATAGGGAATCTCCAAACACTGGATCCCACACAGTTTGGCTTTGTGAAGGGTAGATCATGCCTGCTCAACCTGGTCGACTTCTTTGAGTCAGTTACCATAGCTGTGGATGAAAGCAAGGTGATTTATGCAGCCTACCTTAATCTGGCCAAGGCCTTTGATACCATTCCCCACTCAGGAATCATAGAAAAACTCACTAAGCTAGGCATCAACCCCTATATCACTAGGTGGGTTGCAAACTGGCTCACAGATAGAACCCACAGTGTGAAAGTAGCTGACTCCAAATCAGACTGCCGACCAGTCATGAGTGGAGTTACACAGGGTTCGATCCTGGTTCCTGTCCTGTTTGGTATCTACTCCTCTGAAGTCCAGGCCAACACAAAGGGACTCTGGCTGACAAGGTTCGCAGATGATTGCAAGTTGAGAGCTATTATTAGCTCCCCAAGTGATGTTGACATCCTGCAGAAAAGCCTCACTGAGACCAACAACTGGTGTCAGAAGCATGGCCTTAATATCAATGCCAAAAAATGTGTTGTCATCCCCTTTCGGAAAAACTTGGTTCCCATGCATTACCATATCGATGGTAGTCCACTGAACACAGAAGCCATTATAAGAGATCTGGGAACAGCAACCTCTCTTTTGACCACCACATTACCACTGTGGTCAGAAAGTCCTTCTATGTGGCACATCTCATTACTAAGGGTTTTGCATCCAGGAAAAATGAGGTCATTGTCTCCGTCTACTCTTCCCTCATTAGGCCAATCATCGAGTACAATGCCCCATTTAGCATGTACCTCACTAGACACCTGCAACAACTGGAGAGGCCGCAAAAGTACCTTACAAAGATGATCCTAGGCCTTAAACAGTTGTCGTATATGGACAGACTCAAAAACCTCCAACTATTCTCGGTCTCATATTGCCTACTTAGAGGCAATCTCTGCTTGACTTAGCCATGTCTGACCCAGCTCTGTTAGAAATGCTACATCTAAAGAAATCCTAATCCCTCCACACCACACCACACCACACATTCCAGAGACCTCAACTTCATTACCACAATCAGCAGAACATGCTGGAGGGACATGTTCACAACCCAGAGACTGCCCATGCTATGGAATAGACTTCCCATACATGTCAAACAGAGCACCTCACTAGTCCTCTTCAAGAGAAATCTTGATGAGTGGATGGGAAATAGAAAGTCCACCCCAGGGATCACTCCAGTGGCTCTACTCGACAGAGGAACTGGGAACTATTGTTGGGTGGCACGATGCCAGAGTAATGATATGGGCTAGGCTTTTAAAGGCTCCAGGGCCATCAGACTAGTATACACCTATGAACCATTTCTCATTAGACAAACTAAATCTACTATAGCCCAGACACACCTATTGTCCACCCTTGTCTATGCTACCCCAGTACTGTCCAACCTCTTCAAGTCTGAACTAAACAAACTAGAATCTTGTTACACCAAAATTGCTAGATTTGCAACAGAAACCCCATATAGGACCCATCACTGTGTAGTACTCAAACAACTAAATTGGCTAGAGTTTCCCCATCTACTGAAACTCAACCAATTAACAATGGTATACAAGCTATACTACTACCCAACTAAAACCCCAGCATTCCAGAACCTAGTCACACCTTATTCTACAACAAGAACCTTAAGCTCTAGTACCCAGAACCACCTAGATGTCATCATAATGAAGCTGGAAAATCTCTCTTTAGCTATTCTATCTCAAAAGTATGGAATATCCTGCCTAGCCACCTGACCTCCAACACCTCCATCTCACAGTTCAAAAAGCTGCTCAACACACACCTTATGAATACCTGGTTATGCTCCTATAACTCCCCAGGATAAACTATCCAATAACAGCTTGTTCTCACCTAAACACTTATATGCCAACTATCCCCTTACTACTCTTAGTACTAAACCACTTCTTTCCATATACAGAACCACTAAACCAGATTTCCTATCCAACTACCTATCAAAGAATTAGTACTATGCTAACTACAACACTATATAAGCAATCTTAGTTTATCTTCTGGCTACATACCATGTGGACCTATGTTCAAAATATTTGTCTTAATTACTATGTGCTGTACAACTTGTACCATGTTCTAACTTGCTACCCATTGACAAAATGATTTAGATTTTCATAATGTCTGTTTTATGTACTTTTGCATCGTATCATATGTATTTTTGCATTATTTGTGATTTTTTTATGTAAGCTTTTTAACTGGAGCTTTTCTCCCCGGGCCTCCTCTGAAAACAGACCTGTGTCTAGTCAGACTTTCCTGGTAAACAAATGTAAAATAAATAAAATAAAATGAATAAATAAATATTGGCATTTGACATGAGGGCTGCTACTTCTACTATGTGCATCAGATGATGAGGATGTTCAAGCACTTTGTTTAAATCTCTCAGATCAATACATATTCGAATATCATCTGAGCTTCTCTTATAAGCTACGACCATGGAGGATACCCATTCATTCGGTTCATTTACTAGAGTTATCACACCCAAAGTCACCGTTTTTTCTAGTGCTGTTTTTACTTTGCTCTGCATTGTTACCGGACTCTTCCTTCCTGGTTGGACAAGTGGGCATGCTTCATGGTTTAACCTCATGGAATATGTGACTGGTAGCTTGCCAAGCTCATCTTTGAAAATATCAGCATATTCACTAAAAATATGCTGTGTAAAACTATCGTGGTTATTTAGACTTGTATGGTGAACCTCTGTTAAATGAAATCAGTCCCGTTCTCAAACTATCTTTGAGGCCTAACAATGACTGCACGTGTCTTTTGCTACATAAAACTGCAAGTTATAGCTCTTCCCAGCAGAATTGTATGTCAGAACTACTGCGCCATCAGTTTGAATCTCTTTACCACCATAAGCAACAAGTTTTGCACACTTTGCTGAATCAAGTTTTTCACCAGTTTTTACTCTGGCAAACATTTGTGTTAATATAACATTGCACTTGGATACAATATCTACTTTAAGCCCTACAGGTTTTCCATGAATCCAAACAGTACAAAATATTTCACCATTTGCTGCCAGATTACCAGTTAGCTAATAGTTTACCATATTAATTGTTTCATCAATCACCGATACACTATCAACATAAAAAGTTTGCTCTCTGCTTTGTAACTGATCTACTTCCTTCTTTGGATGCTCTCTTTTATTAGAAGATTGTGCCACTTTAGACATGCAAAGCCTTTAAAAATGATTCCACTTTTTACATTTGTGACATTGCTGACCAAAGGCTAAGCACCTTTCTCATTTGGTTCATGGTTGCCTCCACAATTATGACAATTAACAATAAGATTACTTGTAGATGCCCCATTCAGTTTATAGTTAAAACTGGATACTGCCACATTCTTCGGCTTATATCTCTTATTTGTCTTAGCTTTGTGTCTCACACTATCAACATTCATACTAGTAGACACTGTATGCATGCTTTTCTCATTTGTAAGCATATTTGTGTGATTTTCTGTAAACTCGTATATTTGACAAATCTCTATAGCTTTGCTCAACGTTAAATCACTATCTCAAAGCAAAATCTTTCTCATTCATCATTGACACCACACACAAGTCTGTCCTTTATTAACTCATCTCGCAAATCACCAAATCTGCACATTTTTGTTTTATTTCTCAAGTCAGTAATGTATGCTGCTATAGTTTCAACAAGCTTTTGAGTTCTTGTGTAAAATATGTGCCTTTCCATCATAATATTTGTTTGAGGGTTGCACATTTTTCTGAATTTACATTTTAAGCACTCTGGTTCTTCCTGTATTTTAGCCTGTACCACAATATGGTGGTTCTCCCCCTCAAATTGCTTTTGAGCCTGCTAAATTAAGAAGTATGAATACCTTTGTACATGCGTCTTTACCAGAAAAAGCAGCCTGTATGAAAATATCATATTCTTGTTCAAGCACTCTCCAGTTTTCAGTAATATTCTTATCAAACAGCAGTGGTTCAGGTCTGTGAAATCCCTCTGCCTTCACAACAAAATATATTTAAACATAAGTATAGACCAGGTACTTATAATTATGCTCAAATGCACAACAGTCTCATTGAAAAGGCTTCACTTTGACACGGCGAGCAGTGTGAACATCCCAGAAACTTTGGATACTTCAAATAGCTTTAATTAATGCAAAAAAGTAGTACCTTGTGAAAAAATGTGGTCATTTTTGCCTTTTCGTACATCTTAAATATTTTGGAAGTTATTTTGAGCACTTTCATATTTACTTTGAATACTTTTATCAGTATGTCGCAATTTCAGACCTTTCATTTATCTCGGTAATTATTTGAATGTTTTGAATGCTTTGGTTCACATTTGGCTACTGAAAAATCATTTACATGAATTTAAGTACCTTTGAATAACTGGTGATCTGTTTGTGAGTTCACTCCGGTATATTCCTCCACTTCTAACTGTGTGCCTCATAGCTTGTGTGTTGCTTCAAGTTCAGATCCCATTCTGGTACCATGCTCAATTGTCTCGTATTTAAAAGAGATGATGAAGTGGTATATGGGTTCAAGATATTTATTGTACATAAACATGTCAGGAACTGTAATTTGAACATGCATTTAAGTCAACTGATTCACACATTACTTCAAACACACTCACATGTGCATCTCCATTCATGCCTGCACTCACTCTGGCTGACTGTACAAAATGACACTGTTCCCGCACATGCTCAGTATTTATATGCAAGTGCTATCTAGCTATAGTGGCTCAATAGGAACATTACACATAATGATCTACAGTTCCTTTGCCAGTTTTCTCCAATAAATTCCAGCCGCCTATTGTCTGTATCCCTAATTGCAGTCATCCATAGTGGTAGAATCTCCTTTCTCCATTCCCATGTTGGCTTAGTTCTTAGAATACTTCCTGCTATTTTATGAATATAATATTCTACATGATTATTGTTATTCTCCTTAAAGGTCTGCATCCAAAATCCCAGTCTCTCTCCTTTTCTTGAACTTTCCCCCTATTTCATCATCATCCCTTTCCACTTTGAATTATAGTTTTCTGCTTGTGCTATGTATAGGAACCTTAACTGTGTTGCTCTGAAATACCCATACAAATTGAGTAATCTCAATCCACCCTGTTCTATTGGAAGAATCAGCTTATTCTATTTGACTCTTGCTGTATTCATCTCCCAGATAAAATCCATCATCTCTTTATTAATTGCTGTCCACAACCTCTGCTCTGGTTGATAAAAATATGCCTGACCTGTATATATAAGACTAAAGTGACTAAAAACATTTTAACTGCTTGTATCTTACTATTGATATCCATATAACAGAGCTTCAATTTTCTCGTTTTTTGTGTTATCTTTTGTTAAGTCTCTTTACATATATCCTTATATGGCACACCATAATCATTTTAATCCATACTCCTACATTTTATCATGTCCCCATAAACATTGATATTGCTAAACCAATCTGTGTGTGGGTATATAATTTACCACTATTGCCTTTGTTTTACCTTCATTCATTTTGTATTCCAATAAAGATATGAAACTGTCTCAAAATGTTCCACAACACTGTAATGTCCATTTCTGGTTTTGTCAGGTAAAAAAATAATGTCTTCTGCAAATACAGCCAACTTTTCTTCACAACCATACCAATTATATCCTTGAATTTCTGAGTCCCTTATTTTCTTTGTCCATTGTTCTTAATATAAAGCAAATAACAAAGAGAGAGGGGACATCCCTGCTGGGTTCCTCTGCTCAAGCAGACATTATCAGAGAGGACCCCACCCACTGGGATTTTCACCTCCGATCTCTAATATAGCCTTCTAATCAACCTTATAATTTTATCCGTGAATGCAAATGCTTCCATTGCCCTGCTATAAAGCCCCTGCTTACTGTGTCAAATGCTTTCTCTGCATCAAGACCCACTAACAACAGTAGTATTTTCTTAAATTCTGTTTCCCTCTGGATCATCAATGTTCTTTTAATGTTGTGCAATGTTCTTTTAATGTTGTGAAATGTTTACCTGTCCTCTACAAAACCACATTGATCCATATCTATCACTTTTGCCATTCTTTTAGCCATTGTAGACATAAACACTTTATAATCATGGTTTAGTATTGAAATGGGCCTGTATGAAGCTGGATCTGGTGGATCTTTACTCTCTTTAGGTGTTACAGCTACTACCGCTTTCTTCCTGGATGTTGATACTTCTCATCCTCTTAAAATACTGTTAAACAAAACCTTCAGCATCTTTATCAGTTTTCCTTCCTAGCTTCCAAACTTCCACAGGAATGCCATATATTTCTGGAGACTTTCCTGTAGATTTCTGATTATGCATCATCATTTTTATCTCATCTCCTCCTATCCTAACTGTTAGTAATTGAACCTCCTCTACTTCTAACCTTGACATATTTAATGCTTCCATAAATAATTCCAGTTGTACCATTTCTTGATTTCTATATTTCTGTGCTTCATACAAACTTTTATAGAATTTCTGAAATATTTCTAATACTTTTACAGGATCTCTTGTTATCATCATTGTTATAGGCTCCCTAAGCTTGGCGATAGCTCCTTCTACTTTCAGTTGCCTGAGTCATTGTGCAAAATGTTGTTGTGCTCTAGAGTTATTGCCAAAATACAGTTGCTTAGCAGCAGTCTTTCTAAACTCATATATATTATCAAGAAGATAATCCCTTATTTTCTGTTCAGCATTCCCCAGTTGCTCATCTTTTTGTTCTGTGGGATTCTCCCTATTTTGCAATACCTTACCATTTTTCAGTCCCTCTAAATAATTGTTGTTGCTTCTTAAGCATATCTCCCTTTCTTTTATCAAGGTAATCCCTTATTTTCTGTTCAGCATTCCCCAGTTGCTCCTCTTTTTGTTCTGTGGGATTCCCCCTATTTTGCAATACCTTACCATTTTCAGTCCCTCTAAATAATTATTGTTGCTTCTTAAACATATCTCCCTTTCTTTATTTCCACCCTATTTATAAACTCTAATTTAATTTTATCCCACTCCCTAACTTTGTTTTTAGAAGAAATTGCTATCTTCTGCAATAGCTCCTGAATAATTTCCGCTATCCATTCCTTAAATTCCACTCTTTTCAACTGATAGGTGGGAAAGAGACAGTGTCTCATTTTTATTTCATTACTCTATGTTTTTATTTTAGTTATTATTGGCACATAATCTGAAATAGTTATTGGGTGCATATCAAGACCCTCAATTAAATGCACATGTTCCTGTGAAATGTAAAGTCTGACTAGTCTAGCCCAGTTTTTGTATCTTGGGAAATAATATGTAAATTCACTCAGAACTCCTAGTACTGAATTCACATCTTCAATGCCAAATAGTTTCATAAATTTCTTCAAAAATTTACCCACCTTTGTTTTATTTTCCTTTCTGGGTCCCCCAGACACATCTTCAGCTGCAAATCAAATTTCAGTCCTCACCTATAAGTAATACTCTTTGCTGAAAGCTAATTATTTCTCCAATAATTTTCTTAAGCTCAATTATAGCAGTTTTTGGTGGAATGTAAATACATGCCAGTGTGATCCTACTCCCTTGGCAGTAGCCTCTTAGCACTACAAATATACCATTATTATCATTTTTATCCTCTTTTATCACTATTGGAGATCTTTGCAATTAATATAAGTACTCCTCTTTTCCTTTGTCCCATGTATTCCTCTGAATAACCATCCTGAAAACCTTTATCAAATTCACATGTTTAGTTCTTTCCAAGTGGGTCTCTTGTAGCATAACTATTTGCACTTTACATTTTTAATATAGTTCACTACTCTTTCTTTTTTGTATTTATCTGTAAGACCATTGATGTTTAAAGACATTACAGAAAGCATCATATTCTTAAAAAGTTATTATTCCCACTTTTTGCTTATCAGTTTTTTTGTTAAATGTCTAACTCCAGCTTTTGTGTTACATACATATACAGCTTGGCAGGTTGATCTTTATATAGCTGCGTGTTGTCATATCCATTTAAGCCTATGTCACATCTTATAAAACTTTTTTTATTGAAAGATCTCAAAAAAACACCCTGATACTCCCCTAAAACCTATTAACTTAACAATAACACACAAAACTATGAACATTTTCAAATATTGAAGTTTTACCCTCCTAGTAGGAACAAATGTCCCAAACTGACAGCCGCACATACAGACTTAAGATAACCTAAAAGAAAGGTTATCTATGCTATGACATGTAGTACAACCTGTGCCTCTAATAAGTGCTGTCTGGCTTTGTGTTATATTTATAGCTCTGTCAGCTGGGAAAACATTTGAATGCTTTCAGAAAACATTTTCTCCAAGCCATTTGTCTTTGTCTCCTAGAGACATGAGAAACAGACACAAAACTGCCAAGCATACATTTGTTTATTAGAAAAAAACCTTATCATATTCAATATTCTTTTTCATTTACTTGCTTTATCTTAAAACTTGTTACAAGATTAAGCTAAGTGCCTTAACGTACTCATTCCCCTAAATAAGAATGAGTAAAAGCACACTAATTTTTCTTTTGTCATACTCTTGTAACCAGATTTTTTTTTACATTGCATTGTCTACATTTCTTAAAACTGAACAAAGAGAAAGAGAAAAGAAGGGAAAAAGAAAAAAAAACAGGAGCATCTATTTAAATTAGTATCCCATTTACACTTAAAAATAACTGAAAAACCTTACTTTATAGTATGCAAAGAAAATCATGAACTATTAAAATAGTACTATTAAGACTTTTTTTTTTACTTACAGTTAACTTTCTCCCTCCTCTTCCCCTGTCCTGAGTATTTTTCCAAACATTAATAACATGAAGTAGGGTATATGCTTTAGTCACCTACAAGTTTAACAAAGTCCTCCAAAAAGGTCCAATATTTTCAGATTTTTCTTGTTCTGTCATGTTTCACAAATATAATTATTGCTTTGTAATCCCAGATTTTTCACTTGTGAATTTACTTTTTTTTTATTCCTTCCATTTCACAAATCCTGTCTCTGCTTCATTTCCAGTGTACCGTCAATTCTTCTAGTTGACTGTCTTGTTTTTTTTTTCCTTCTCTCAAGCATTTTCTGTTAAAACATTGGAAAAGATTTCACTGGCACAGTCTCTCTGTGGTCTTTATTACCAAAAGAACAGGAAGCAGAGTTTCCTTCTGTTTCACAGCTCCCTTTTTGTTGGACAAATGTTTGTATTTTCTCTTTAGAATATATTTCATCAAAAATAATTATGTCCCTCCAGGGAAAATATTTTGAAGATAGCTGGGTACAACAGTTTGAATCTCATGCCTGCTTCTTAACATTTCCTGAATAGTGATATAATTTTACTCCTCCTGTGCTTCGTGTACAATGAGTAGTCATTCTCTACAAACACTCTGTTTTTCCCACTTATTACTTTTTCCTCCTTCCACAGTTTTGTCAGAGTCAACTCCTTCTGCTGGTAACACTGCATCTTTACTATTAAAGGGCTAGGTTGCTTTCTCATAGCCAGGTTTGGAACATGCGCACAGTATTCAATTTCAATTAACAATTCCTCTTGTGGAATACTAGTCCAATTGCTTATTTGCTTTCATAAAATGAATACAGTCTATTAATTCCAGCTTCTCTGGAACAATAGAAAATCTCAAGTTTTCTCTATGTGCTCTGTCCTCTGTATCATTTTCTGAAACATCTCTTCTTGTGCAGTCTTATATTCAGCCTGCCTTTTCTTCATTTTGACCTCTGAGTTTTGGAGTTTTATCAATTTATCCGAATATCTGTATAAAGCTTCTTCCATTTTTTCCATCCTTTTATTGTTTGAGTTGATATACTCCATCAGTGTTTCATTTATTTTAATCAGGTCTGTGTGCAGTTGCCTTATACTTTCCTCTAGGTTACTGCAAGTCATGTCTGGAGCTTACACTGCTTTTTCTGAACAGCTGCAGTACTTTTCCTGGTCAGTGTTTTTTCATCACCTTTTGTAGCTGATTTTCCTTCAGATCCTCTGTATTTATTTTTTTCCTGACATACAGGCAGTGCACTTAATAGCCAATTACTGAAATTTACTCACTAGCTTTCTCTGCTAAGTTTCTGTTTTCACACTGGGAGAGCTAGAATTAAGCTGTTACTTGCAGCCATCTTGAAAGTCCAGAATCCTGCAGTTGTTCAGAAAAAAAAAAAACAGTTCAAGCTTCATCTTTGGTCAAAGAGATGGCTTCCAGTAATTTAAAGGAAAAAATAAATCAGATTTACTTTGAGGTGATAAAACTAGGTGAAACACTGAAGGAATATAGCAACTCAAATGGCAAAAGTGTGGAAAAAATAGAAGCACCTTTAACTAGCTATTCAGATTAACTAATACAACTACAAAAATCAGAAGTCAAAATGAAGAAAAGGTTAGCTGAGTATGAGGTTTCAAAAGAATAACTGTGTCAGAAAATAGAGTTGGGAGGCGAGAGAAAACCTGAGATTTTCTGCAGTACCAGAAAAAGTAGAAGGAACATACTCTATTATTGTTCTGAAAGCGCAAGTAAGCTTCTGAACTGGTTCATAGGTCTGTACTAGGCTAACAGCCCTGAAGCCTATATAAGCCTAGCCCAAAAAGATTCCCTGACATCATGTCCCTCAAAGTTAGTTCCCAGTGCCCCTGTCTAGCAAGGCCACTGAAATGATTCCCAGGATGAACTTCCTATTGCCCATCCACTCGTCAAGATTTCTCTTAAAGAGGGCCAAAGAAGTGCTCTACTTGACATGAATGGGAAGTTTGTTCCAGAGTATGGGAAGTCTCTGGGTTAGGAACCTGTTCCTCCAGCATGTTGTTTATTGCTGTAATGAGAGTTTTGTCCCTGGAGCATGTGGGATGGAGGGATTGGGATTTATTTAGGTGTAGCATATCTAGCAGCTCTGGGTCAGACATGGCTTTGTAGGTCAAGCAGATTGCCTCTAAGTAGGCGATAAGAGACAGAGTATAGCTGGAGTTTTTTGAGTCTGTCCATATATGGCATGTGTCTAAGGCCTAAGATCTCTTAGTGAGGCATTTTTGAGGTCTTTCCAATTGTTGT
Source organism: Protopterus annectens (assembly GCF_019279795.1). NCBI lineage: Eukaryota > Metazoa > Chordata > Ceratodontiformes > Protopteridae > Protopterus > Protopterus annectens. Next base: position 461,667,081 of record NC_056748.1, read on the forward strand.
AGGTGTCTAGTGAGGTACATACCAAATGAGGGATTGTATTCTATAATAGGTCTAATGAGGGATGAGTAGAGAGGGAGTATGATCTCTTTCTTCCTGGATGAAAAACCTTTTGTAATGAGATGTGACACATAGAAGGACTTTCTGACTACAGTGGCAATGTGGTTATCAAAGGAGAGTTTGCTGTCAACCTGTGTCCCCAAGTCTCTTATCTCACCTTCGGTGTTTAGTGGACTACCGCCTATGTGGTAGTTCATGGGCCCTGAATTTTTACCAAAGGGAATGACAGTGCACTTTTTGGCATTGAGCTTAAGGCCATGGTTCTGGCACCAGCCATTGGTGTCAGTGAGGCCTTTTTGTAGAATGTCTACATCAGTTGGAGAATCAATAATGGGTCCCAGTTTGCAATCATCTGTGAACTTGGACAGACAGAGTCCCTTTGTGTTGGCCTGAACTTCTGAGAAGTAGATGTCAAACAGGAGAGGACCTAGGACCAATCCCTGTGAGACAGCACTTGTAACTGGTCGGTAGTCAGATTTGGAGTTCGCCACCTTCACAGTGTGGGTTCTATCAGTGAGCCAGTTTAGTGAGTCTATCTATGATTCCTGAGTGAGGGATGATGTCGAAGGCTTTGGAAAGATCTAGGTAGGCTGTATGAACTACCTTGCCCACATCCACAGCTCTGGTGACAGACTCAAAGAAGTCTATCAGGTTGAGCAAGCATGATCTACCTTTCACAAACCCAAACTGTGTGGGGTCCAGAGTTTGGAGATTCCCTATGTCCTTATTTATAAGGTCCATGATGATGCGCTCCATAGCCATACATATCAGACTCATCAGGCTAATGGGGCAGTAGTTCCCAGGGTCTGTAGTTGCTCCCCCTTTGTGGAGAGGGATGACCATAGCAGTGTGGCATTCTGTAGGAACAAAGCCTGAAATGATGCTGTGATTGAACAGAGTGCTCAGGTGTGGTGCCATTTCACTTTGTAATTCATGTAGAACACAGCCAGGGATATTATTAGGTAGGTCCCATGGAAGCTGTATTCTTGGCTTTGGACAGTGCGTTTTTTACCTGTGTAGCCATGATAATAGGAACTTGGCATTCCTCCAGTATTGTGATAGGCCCTTTAGGGGGTGAAAGGGGAGTAAAGTTCGCACTGAACCTGTCGGCCAATATGTTGACAATATCAGTTGGTTCTGTATATGTATTCCCATTGTGTTGTAACTCAGAGCAGATCTGAGTATTGCCATGTAGATTCTTGACATAACTATAGAATGCCTTGTGGTTGCCTTTAGAATATGCATCAATTTTTTATTTCGTAGCTAGCTTTAGAGGATTTGATGATGGATTTTAGTTTTTTGCTGAGGATGACAAGGGAGTTTTTCCAGTCTTGGGACTTCACCATTTTCTGCAACAGTTTTTTCCTAATGTTGTAGAGTTTGTTTATGGTGGGGGACCACCAAATTGTCTTCCTTTCTTTGGAGGAGAGCATCTTGGTTCTGTTTGGTATGGCCCATTCCACGCACTTGTGTATGTGCTTGTACAGTGCATTGGTGTATGATTCAGTCATGCACCTATTTTCCATTTGCATGGGGGTCATGAAGTTAGCCACCTCTGTTTTTAGAAGTCCGAAATTGGCTTTGGAGAAGTTTTTTTTATAGTGGTTTCCTTTAGAGGGCAGGAGAGTGGGATGTGGATATCCATGGTGATTAGCTTGTGGTCAGATCTGACCAGGGAGGAGTTGATTACTGGTGTAGCACAATGGTCGCCCATGTTAATAATGACAAGGTCAAGGATGTTTCTATCCCGGGTGGGGGTAAGAATGAGTTGGTCCAGGGCGTTGGAATTAATGAATTCCAAAAAATGTTGAGCAAGTGTGTGTTGGTACATGAGTAATTTTCCCAGTTAATGGAGGGATAGTTAAAGTCTTCCAGTATAAGGGTATTGAGTTGTACATTAATCTTTTTCAGTGTGCTTTAGGAATGTGGAGTGGGAGTCTTGGTACATGGTGGGGGATCTACAGCAGGCTACAACCTGGATTGCAGTTTTACCCAGTGTTAGTTGTACCTGAAGTATCTCTGATGTGTTATGTTGGGCTACTAGTCTGGAGGTGTGCATATCTTTTATGAATATGGAGACACCACTGCCTTTAGTGCTTCAGTCCAGGTTTAGGGGCCAAAAGGTGTTGTATGTATTATAGCCTGGTAGTGCTGGGGTGTTCTCTGGAGCCTTGAACTAGGTCTCGTTCACTGCACAGATGTCGATGTTCTCCATTTTAAGGAGTGCTTCGAGTGAGTGCATTTTGAGATTTAGACTTCTAGCTTTGAGTACCATTACCCTCAAATTTTGTTTGCTTGTAGCTGTTATGGTGGTAATTTTGTCTTCAGGATATTGCCTAAAAAAGGAACTATAGGGGTGGCAAGAGCTTTGACCAGTATCCAGAATCCCTGGAGTGACAGGTGCAGGCCATCTCTGGCGAAGCATCGAGGTTTGTTGATCATGTCATCCCAGGCAGACAGATACTGGATCCCCTTAGAATGACACCAGAAACTTAGCCAATTGTTGAAGTCAATCATTTTCTGCTTGTACTGTGGAATCATTCTGGGTGATGGTAGGATTCTTCTCAGAGCTAGGGTCATACCTGCCTGGTCTACAAGATTCGAGAGCTCCTCTATGTCTTTTTTCATGTAGTCTAGGGAGGTACATCTCAGGTCATTCACACCAACATGGACAATGACAGAGTCATATTTGTACCTGTTGTGGAGTGACCTATGTGCATGCGTTATGTGGGAGATCCTGGCACCGGACAAGCAGATGACTGTAACTTTCTCCTTATTCAACCTAGTGAGTGGGACATCAGTGTGCCTTACTATTGCGTCACCTATGACAAGTGTATTCAGCAAACAAAAGAGATGCAGGACACTGCTGTGTAGTCTTCGTTTAATAAAAAAAAATTCTAAACATAGATTGTTAAGACAGTTATGTACTTTATCAATAATCATTCTAACGGTTAATGGACTGATCTGTATGTAAACAGTCACATCAGATAACATACGCTGAATCTTAGAATCATAGTAAGTAGTGTCAAGCACTACGACTGCTCCTCCTTATCAGCTTTTTTAATAACAAGATTCTTATTATTCATCAAATCATGAAGAGCTTTTTGCTGCTGTTGAGTTAAATTATAATATTTACAATGATTACTGGCCCTAAAATACTCTTCCAAATCTCTTTCACAACTATCAATAAAGAGACACATAGCAGGTGAAAAAGGGGGGACATAGCAACTAGGTTGCCTTAATTGAACCTTAGACACATCTATGTTACTATCACAAACACTTTTTATAGCTAAATTACGACAAAACAGCATAATGTCTAAAACAATCTCATTAAAAACACTGGTCCTCCCTGGCACAAAGGATAAACCTTTGTTAAGCACAAAGCATTCATCCTGTGTCAACAGATGTGTGGATAAATTATATACAATATCATTAGAAAAGTCATTAGTCAAATTGCAACCTTCCTCCTTTTGTCTGGATCCCTTCCTTCGCTTAGGGATCTTTTCCATGCTCCCCTCTTCTTTACGGGAGCCGGAAGATTCTGTAAAAAACTTTGCCTACCTGGCTGTTGCTTGGGACGCGCTCCCAAAGGTAAACCTTCCCTGCCAGGAGTCTCCGGAGTACATGATTGTACATTGTTAATCCCTACATTATTTGAGTCAATTTCGTCCCCTGTCATGGAAGGGAGCAAAAGCAGGGAGTTATCGTCTACTGAGCCCCGTGAGTGCGAAGCTGCTGGTTCCTCTAAACCAGGAAGTCTCTGAGTGTTGCTTACCGGTACTTGTGCCATTAACGGCTTTTTGCTCACAGTATTCTCTTTTGAAATTCTTTCCGCTCTTACTATCTCTGTCCTTCCTTGCTGGCGTCGATCTCTATTCACATCATACACTGTTTCATGCACAGATGCCGAATTTTTAAAACGCGGCCAAACAAAGATATGTCCAGAAGAGAAATCCAAATGATCTCTCTTTAATTTATTAGTTTTCTCTACAGAGATCTTCAAAATTCTTATCTGTAGCCACAGGTACCTTGTTGTTAGCATGATCTATTTTATTTACTGCAAAGCCTAATCCAAGCAATGGATTCTCTTGCATTAAAAAATCAAGAGAGTTTGTTAAGGGAATATCAGCACTTCTCAGTTCTCCATTGTCATTGTTAACACTCATCCCAGGCTGTTCAGCCACTTTTTTCACCACAGCATGCATGGTACGAAAAACACAAGAAGTAAATCCAAAACAGAATCACCGTACCAATACCAGAGTCCTCCTGACCAAAAAACGAAAATCAGCAAACAAAAGAGAGGCAGGACACTGCTGTGTAGTCTTCGTTTAATAAAAAAAATTTTAAACATAGATTGTTAAGACAGTTATGTACTTTATCAATAATCATTCTAACGGTTAATGGACTGATCTGTATGTAAACAGTCACATCAGATAACATACGCTGAATCTTAGAATCATAGTAAGTAGTGTCAAGCACTACGACTGCTCCTCCCTTATCAGCTTTTTTAATAACAAGATTCTTATTATTCATCAAATCATGAAGAGCTTTTTGCTGCTGTTGAGTTAAATTATAATATTTACAATGATTACTGGCCCTAAAATACTCTTCCAAATCTCTTTCACAACTATCAATAAAGAGACACATAGCAGGTGAAAAAGGGGGGACATAGCAACTAGGTTGCCTTAATTGAACCTTAGACACATCTATGTTACTATCACAAACACTTTTTATAGCTAAATTACGAAAAAACAGCATAATGTCTAAAACAATCTCATTAAAAACACTGGTCCTCCCTGGCACAAAGGATAAACCTTTGTTAAGCACAAAGCATTCATCCTGTGTCAACAGATGTGTGGATAAATTATATACAATATCATTAGAAAAATCATTAGTCAAATTGCAACCTTCCTCCTTTTGTCTGGATCCCTTCCTTCGCAGGGATCTTTTCCATGCTCCCTCTTCTTTACGGAGCCGGAAGATTCTGTAAAAACTTTGCCTACCTGGCTGTTGCTTGGGACGCTCCCAAAGGTAAACCTTCCTGCCAGGAGTCTCCGAGTACATGATTGTACATTGTTAATCCCTACATTATTTGAGTCAATTTAGGTCCCCTGTCATGGAAGGGAGCAAAAGCAGGGAGTTATCGTCTACTGAGCCCCGTGAGTGCGAAGCTGCTGGTTCCTCTAAACCAGGAAGTCTCTGAGTGTTGCTTACGGTACTTGTGCCATTAACGGCTTTTTGCTCACAGTATTCTCTTTTGAAATTCTTTCCGCTCTTACTATCTCTGTCCTTCCTTGCTGGCGTCGATCTCTATTCACATCATACACTGTTTCATGCACAGATGCCGAATTTTTAAAAGCGCCAAACAAAGATATGTCCAGAAGAGAAATCCAAATGATCTCTCTTTAATTTATTAGTTTTCTCTACAGAGATCTTCAAAATTCTTATCTGTAGCCACAGGTACCTTGTTGTTAGCATGATCTATTTTATTTACTGCAAAGCCTAATCCAAGCAATGGATTCTCTTGCATTAAAAAATCAAGAGAGTTTGTTAAGGGAATATCAGCACTTCTCAGTTCTCCATTGTCATTGTTAACACTCATCCCAGGCTGTTCAGCCACTTTTTCACCACAGCATGCATGGTACGAAAAACACAAGAAGTAAATCCAAAACAAAATCACCGTACCAATGCCAAAGTCCTCCTAACCAAACACGAAAATCAGCAAACAAAAGAGAGGCAGGACACTGCTGTGTAGTCTTCGTTTAATAAAAAAAATTTTAAACATAGATTGTTAAGACAGTTATGTACTTTATCAATAATCATTCTAACGGTTAATGGACTGATCTGTATGTAAACAGTCACATCAGATAACATACGCTGAATCTTAGAATCATAGTAAGTAGTGTCAAGCACTACGACTGCTCCTCCCTTATCAGCTTTTTTAATAACAAGATTCTTATTATTCATCAAATCATGAAGAGCTTTTTGCTACTGTTGAGTTAAATTATAATATTTACAATGATTACTGGCCCTAAAATACTCTTCCAAATCTCTTTCACAACTATCAATAAAGAGACACATAGCAGGTGAAAAAGGGGGGACATAGCAACTAGGTTGCCTTAATTGAACCTTAGACACATCTATGTTACTATCACAAACACTTTTTATAGCTAAATTATGACAAAACAGCATAATGTCTAAAACAATCTCATTAAAAACACTGGTCCTCCCTGGCACAAAGGATAAACCTTTGTTAAGCACAAAGCATTCATCCTTTGTCAACAGATGTGTGGATAAATTATATACAATATCATTAGAAAAGTCATTAGTCAAATTGCAACCTTCCTCCTTTTGTCTGGATCCCTTCCTTCGCTTAGGGATCTTTTCCATGCTCCCCTCTTCTTTACGGGAGCCGGAAGATTCTGTAAAAAACTTTGCCTACCTGGCTGTTGCTTGGGACGCGCTCCCAAAGGTAAGCCTTCCCTGCCAGGAGTCTCCAGAGTACATGATTGTACATTGTTAATCCCTACATTATTTGAGTCAATTTCGTCCCCTGTCATGGAAGGGAGCAAAAGCAGGGAGTTGTCGTCTACTGAGCCCCGTGAGTGCGAAGCTGCTGGTTCCTCTAAACCAGGAAGTCTCTGAGTGTTGCTTACCGGTACTTGTGCCATTAATGGCTTTTTGCTCACAGTATTCTCTTTTGAAATTCCTTCCGCTCTTACTATCTCTGTCTTTCCTTGCTGGCGTCGATCTCTATTCACGTCATACACTGTTTCATGCACAGATGCCGAATTTTTAAAACGCGGCCAAACAAAGATGTGTCCAGAAGAGAAATCCAAATGATCTCTCTTTAATTTATTAGTTTTCTGTGCGCGTAGCTTCTCGTTACCTTCAGCAAAAGTCTGGTGTAACTCATTTAGGCGTCTGCGATGGACAGTATCAGTGTAATCCCTGTCAGTCACCCGTTGTATTTCTTCAACTTCCAAGCGTAGCTTGGTAACCTCCGGTGCAAAAAAGTTTTTAATTATGTCCATATATTTAAAACTTGTCTCAATGTTAAGGGACTGCCATTGTGCCAGTAACTCAGGGTAGCGATCCCCCTGAGTCGGCATGCATAGGATACGCATACCACGTGGAACAATCCCATACTGTTGGCAAGCATCAAAATGGTAAGCTTGCCATGTAAGTCTTTGCAGTCTTCCCATTTTATAACTTAAGTCTCTACAGAGATCTTCAAAATTCTTATCTGTAGCCACAGGTACCTTGTTGTTAGCATGATCTATTTTATTTACTGCAAAGCCTAATCCAAGCAATGGATTCTCTTGCATTAAAAAATCAAGAGAGTTTGTTAAGGGAATATCAGCACTTCTCAGTTCTCCATTGTCATTGTTAACACTCATCCCAGGCTGTTCAGCCACTTTTTTCACCACAGCATGCATGGTACGAAAAACACAAGAAGTAAATCCAAAACAGAATCACCATACCAATACCAGAGTCCTCCTGACCAAAAAACGAAAATCAGCAAACAAAAGAGAGGCAGGACACTGCTGTGTTTAATAAAAGAAATTCTAAACATAGATTGTTAAGACAGTTATGTACTTTATCAATAATCATTCTAACGGTTAATGGACTGATCTGTATGTAAACAGTCACATCAGATAACATACGCTGAATCTTAGAATCATAGTAAGTAGTGTCAAGCACTACGACTGCTCCTCCCTTATCAGCTTTTTTAATAACAAGATACGTATTAATCAAATCATGAAGAGCTTTTTGCTGCTGTTGAGTTAAATTATAATATTTACAATGATTACTGGCCCTAAAATACTCTTCCAAATCTCTTTCACAACTATCAATAAAGAGACACATAGCAGGTGAAAAAGGGGGGACATAGCAACTAGGTTGCCTTAATTGAACCTTAGACACATCTATGTTACTATCACAAACACTTTTTATAGCTAAATTATGACAAAACAGCATAATGTCTAAAACAATCTCATTAAAAACACTGGTCCTCCCTGGCACAAAGGATAAACCTTTGTTAAGCACAAAGCATTCATCCTGTGTCAACAGATGTGTGGATAAATTATATACAATATCATTAGAAAAGTCATTAATCAAATTGCAACCTTCCTCCTTTTGTCTGGATCCCTTCCTTCGCTTAGGGATCTTTTCCATGATTCCATAAGAATCTTGTTATTAAAAAAGCTGATAAGGGTGGAGCAGTCGTAGTGCTTGACACTACTTACTATGATTCTAAGATTCAGCGTATGTTATCTGATGTGAATGTTTACATACAGATCAGTCCATTAACCGTTAGAATGATTATTGATAAAGTACATAACTGTCTTAACAATCTATGTTTAGAATTTTTTTTATTAAACGAAGACTACACAGCAGTGTCCTGCCTCTCTTTTGTTTGCTGATTTTCGTTTTTTGGTCAGGAGGACTCTGGTATTGGTACGGTGATTCTGTTTTGGATTTACTTCTTGTGTTTTTCGTACCATGCATGCTGTGGTGAAAAAAAGTGGCTGAACAGCCTGGGATGAGTGTTAACAATGACAATGGAGAACTGAGAAGTGCTGATATTCCCTTAACAAACTCTCTTGATTTTTTAATGCAAGAGAATCCATTGCTTGGATTAGGCTTTGCAGTAAATAAAATAGATCATGCTAACAACAAGGTACCTGTGGCTACAGATAAGAATTTTGAAGATCTCTGTAGAGACTTAAGTTATAAAATGGGAAGACTGCAAAGACTTGCATGGCAAGCTTACCATTTTGATGCTTGCCAACAGTATGGGATTGTTCCACATGGTATGCGTATCCTATGCATGCCGACTCAGGGGGATCGCTACCCTGAGTTACTGGCACAATGGCAGTCCCTTAACATTGAGACAAGTTTTAAATATATGGACATAATTAAAAACTTTTTTGCACCGGAGGTTACCGAGCTATGCTTGGAAGTTGAAGAAATACAACGGGTGATTGACAGGGATTACACTGATACTGTCCATCGCAGACGCCTGAATGAGTTACACCAGACTTTTTCTCAAGGTAACGAGAAGCTACGCACACAGAAAACTAATAAATTAAAGAGAGATCATTTGGATTTCTCTTCTGGACATATCTTTGTTTGGCCGCGTTTTAAAAATTCGGCATCTGTGCATGAAACAGTGTATGACGTGAATAGAGATCGACGCCAGCAAGGAAGGACAGAGATAGTAAGAGCGGAAGGAATTTCAAAAGAGAATACTGTGAGCAAAAAGCCGTTAATGGCACAAGTACCGGTAAGCAACACTCAGAGACTTCCTGGTTTAGAGGAACCAGCAGCTTCGCACTCATGGGGCTCAGTAGACGATAACTCCCTGCTTTTGCTCCCTTCCATGACAGGGGACGAAATTGACTCAAATAATGTAGGGATTAACAATGTACAATCATGTACTCCGGAGACTCCTGGCAGGGAAGGCTTACCTTTGGGAGCGCGTCCCAAGCAACAGCCAGGTAGGCAAAGTTTTTTACGGAATCTTCCGGCTCCCGTAAAGAAGAGGGGAGCATGGAAAAGATCCCTAAGTGAAGGAAGGGATCCAGACAAAAGGAGGAAGGTTGCAATTTGACTAATGACTTTTCTAATGATATTGTATATAATTTATCCACACATCTGTTGACACAGGATGAATGCTTTGTGCTTAACAAAGGTTTATCCTTTGTGCCAGGGAGGACCAGTGTTTTTAATGAGATTGTTTTAGACATTATGCTGTTTTGTCGTAATTTAGCTATAAAAAGTGTTTGTGATAGTAACATAGATGTGTCTAAGGTTCAATTAAGGCAACCTAGTTGCTATGTCCCCCCTTTTCACCTGCTATGTCTCTCTATTGATAGTTGTGAAAGAGATTTGGAAGAGTATTTTAGGGCCAGTAATCATTGTAAATATTATAATTTAACTCAACAGCAGCAAAAAGCTCTTCATGATTTGATGAATAATAAGAATCTTGTTATTAAAAAAGCTGATAAGGGAGGAGCAGTCGTAGTGCTTGACACTACTTACTATGATTCTAAGATTCAGCGTATGTTATCTGATGTGACTGTTTACATACAGATCAGTCCATTAACCGTTAGAATGATTATTGATAAAGTACATAACTGTCTTAACAATCTATGTTTAGAATTTTTTTTTATTAAACGAAGACTACACAGCAGTGTCCTGCCTCTCTTTTGTTTGCTGATTTTCGTTTTTTGGTCAGGAGGACTCTGGTATTGGTACGGTGATTCTGTTTTGGATTTACTTCTTGTGTTTTTCGTACCATGCATGCTGTGGTGAAAAAAGTGGCTGAACAGCCTGGGATGAGTGTTAACAATGACAATGGAGAACTGAGAAGTGCTGATATTCCCTTAACAAACTCTCTTGATTTTTTAATGCAAGAGAATCCATTGCTTGGATTAGGCTTTGCAGTAAATAAAATAGATCATGCTAACAACAAGGTACCTGTGGCTACAGATAAGAATTTTGAAGATCTCTGTAGAGACTTAAGTTATAAAATGGGAAGACTGCAAAGACTTACATGGCAAGCTTACCATTTTGATGCTTGCCAACAGTATGGGATTGTTCCACGTGGTATGCGTATCCTATGCATGCCGACTCAGGGGGATCGCTACCCTGAGTTACTGGCACAATGGCAGTCCCTTAACATTGAGACAAGTTTTAAATATATGGACATAATTAAAAACTTTTTTGCACCGGAGGTTACCAAGCTACGCTTGGAAGTTGAAGAAATACAACGGGTGATTGACAGGGATTACACTGATACTGTCCATCGCAGACGCCTGAATGAGTTACACCAGACTTTTGCTGAAGGTAACGAGAAGCTACGCGCACAGAAAACTAATAAATTAAAGAGAGATCATTTGGATTTCTCTTCTGGACATATCTTTGTTTGGCCGCGTTTTAAAAATTCGGCATCTGTGCATGAAACAGTGTATGACGTGAATAGAGATCGACGCCAGCAAGGAAGGACAGAGATAGTAAGAGCGGAAGGAATTTCAAAAGAGAATACTGTGAGCAAAAAGCCGTTAATGGCACAAGTACCGGTAAGCAACACTCAGAGACTTCCTGGTTTAGAGGAACCAGCAGCTTCGCACTCACGGGGCTCAGTAGACGATAACTCCCTGCTTTTGCTCCCTTCCATGACAGGGGATGAAATTGACTCAAATAATGTAGGGATTAACAATGTACAATCATGTACTCCGGAGACTCCTGGCAGGGAAGGCTTACCTTTGGGAGCGCGTCCCAAGCAGCAGCCAGGTAGGCAAAGTTTTTTACAGAATCTTCCGGCTCCCGTAAAGAAGAGGGGAGCATGGAAAAGATCCCTAAGCGAAGGAAGGGATCCAGACAAAAGGAGGAAGGTTGCAATTTGACTAATGATAATGATATTGTATATAATTTATCCACACATCTGTTGACACAGGATGAATGCTTTGTGCTTAACAAAGGTTTATCCTTTGTGCCAGGGAGGACCAGTGTTTTTAATGAGATTGTTTTAGACCTTATGCTGTTTTGTCGTAATTTAGCTATAAAAAGTGTTTGTGATAGTAACATAGATGTGTCTAAGGTTCAATTAAGGCAACATAGTTGCTATGTCCCCCCTTTTTCACCTGCTATGTGTCTCTTTATTGATAGTTGTGAAAGAGATTTGGAAGAGTATTTTAGGGCCAGTAATCATTGTAAATATTATAATTTAACTCAACAGCAGCAAAAAGCTCTTCATGATTTGATGAATAATAAGAATCTTGTTATTAAAAAAGCTGATAAGGGAGGAGCAGTCGTAGTGCTTGACACTACTTACTATGATTCTAAGATTCAGCGTATGTCATCTGATGTGACTGTTTACATACAAATCAGTCCATTAACCGTTAGAATGATTATTGATAAAGTACATAACTGTCTTAACAATCTATGTTTAGAATTTTTTTTTATTAAACGAAGACTACACAGCAGTGTCCTGCCTCTCTTTTGTTTGTTGATTTTCGTTTTTTGGTCAGGAGGACTCTGGTATTGGTACGGTGATTCTGTTTTGGATGACTAGTGTATTGGGTAAGTTGTTTTGCCTTATGGGCTTTGGTTGAGTGGCACACTGTTTATGTGAGCTGTGTGTCTCATGGTTTGTGCTGGGATGTGGTGGTTGTTTGCATTTCTGCCTCAGAGGTCTCTGTTGTTTGGGCAAATTTTTATTGAGAGCTTCCGCAAAAGTAGGTGTGTTTTGTGTTAATATGTGAGGGTTGTGGTGGTGTATGTTCTGGAGGGCTATGTGTTGAATGTGGTTTGGTGCAGGTGTTAACCTTCTCCTCTTGACTGGCTAATCCAGTCTTGGCTGGAGAGTGCTTGGCTTCCAGTTTGGCTATATATGTGCATCTCATACAAGTCATAGTGTTGGGAGGTAAGAGGAGAGGGTTGTCTGTGTACATGAGGCAGTTTCTACATTGCCTCAGGATGCCCAAGTTCTCCATGTTGACAAGAGAAAGCACAGGGAACTGATCTTTAGACATGCCTAGATAGGAGCTCAATATATTAAGTACTGATACCTTTTACAGAACAAATGCCACTCAAAGTGTCTGAGTCTGTACAGAGCATGGCCAAACACTTGAGGGGAAACTAATACGTAGACCCTGAAAATTTAAAGATGAAGTATTAAGCAGATATTCTAAAGTAAGGAAGAAATCAAGCAATACTTACTGAAAATAAAGAATTAGCCTTTCAAGAATAATAAAAAGAAGAGAGTCGCATGAATGGCTACTGCCTGGCTACTACTAATGCTGGTCTCAGCACAGCTTCACTCTGTTAGAATACAATACTCCTTTGCTTCTTCTCTCACCAGAAGCAAAATGTTAGCACCAATCCCAAGAAGAGACGCAGGCCACAGCCTGTGTGGTGAGCCACAGTCTTGTCCCAGATGATGCAAGGGTCTGGTAGATGCCTTGAATAGCAACCAGACCAATCAGGTACGTTAAGCACAGACACTCACTTTCCAACCAGAAAGAGTCAGAAATTAATGCACTCTGCTCCTACTCCCACCAGGATCAGAATATAAGTACAGATTCTAAGCTGTCACCTATAAAACAATTATTAAGCTTTCTGGTGATCAGCAGTCTCCAGAAAATAATTTAACTGCACTCCATCTCTCACTAGGAGAAAACAGAAGCAATAAACCCAAGATGACTACTGAGAGTCAGAATGCGGGCTCTGCAGTAACTGGAGGTCTTGCGATAGATGCTTAAAGGTAAGATAAAAAAATGGTTTATCCTAAACACTGCAGTGTGCACTAGAGGAGTTAGATGTGAAAGTAGGTAACTTAGGTTTTACCTTTCTAAAAAGTTAAGTTTTAGTGGAGAGTCACTATTTTTAAAACAGCAAGATAGATTGAAAGGGGGTGGTTGCTTTTTTATTCTGGTACTATGGAATACAGTAAGATGGCCAATAAATTTAAATAGTTGTAGGGGAGTGATTTCACAAAATGATAATTTTGTGTTTACTCACACCAACCAGTAAAAGCAGTGAAGAAATGAGATACATGGTCAAATTAATATAAGGTGCAGGCAACTAGAAAAACTGATGTTTAAGAACATAACAGTAACCAGGTGGGAAACATTTCTGTTTGACTCACAAGGTGTTCCAAAGCAGGATTTCTTAATTGAAAGGATATAGTAAATATATGCTCCAAACCTGGCTGTGAGAAAGCAGTCAAGACTTATGTTAGTAAAGATGCAATCATACCAGTAGAAAGAGTTGGTCCTGACAAAACTGTGGTCAAAATACAAAGTTTTAAACATTTTGAGACAGCAGAGTTTGTAGGAAATATGATTATTCACTTTACATCAGACAGAAGAAAAGCAAATTTATCCCAGCAATTGGAGAATGTCAAGAGGCAGGCAAGAGAGTCATGCTGCTGTATCCAGCTGTCTTGAAAATACATTTTTCCTGGAGGATAAAATACATTTCTGGATGCAGAACAAGCTAAGAAGGAAATAAAAAGGGTTTAGTCAACAGAAAGTGAGCCAGCAAGCAGAAAGGAACTCTGCTTCTCATTCTTCTGACAATATAGCTCATAGAGACTTGGTCACTAAAACCTTTTCCATTGTTCCAAAAGATAAATGCTTGAGAGACAGAGAAAAGCACAGGAACTGACTAGAAGAACCAGGAGTACCTTGGGCATGAACCAGAATCAAGTTAGGAGATTCAGATGATGAGAAAACTAGCAACACTGGCATTGGAGAATAAATGGGAGACTTGTAAGGCATGGCTTTGCAAGAAAAAGTGTCTGAGAAAGGCTGGAATCATATTGACTTTTAAACTTGTGAGTGGACTGTAAAGCAGCATATACCCCACTATGTCATTAATGTTTGGAAGGGCATTAAATGGAAAAAACATAGGTGCAACTAAAACAATTTTGTTCTTATCAGTATTTGTATAAAACATTTCATGATATAAACTGCATGTTATGTCGTAAAGCAATTTTGTATAGTGTACAGTCAGTGGTATTGTAAATCTGTTGAGAGCCTTTTTGATAACTGTTCTGTATGTTAAAGATATTAAAGTAAACAAGTGCTTTTTCTTGGTTGCAAATAATATAGTGTGTAAGCTATAACAAGACAAGAATCTATGGGTTTTTTGTTGTTTGATTGTTTTTATTAAAGCAAAAAGACTTGAAAATGCAGCATAAGCTCAAATGGAGAGGAAAAGAAAGAATTTTTAAATACAGCCTGCCAAACATTAGTGTGTACATGTAAGACAAATGTTGGAAATGCACATTTAAAAAACTCTCAGGTATAATAGGTGGAAGCAGTAGGTTTTTATCATAATGGCTACCCTAGCCATATTATATTGAAATGTAAAGGGCCTTGCATGTATAAACTAAAAGGAAAGAGTATTGAATTATATTAAGAAATGCAGAGTGTAAATAGCAATGTTGCAGGATACACATTTAGAAAGAAATGAGCATGTAAATTTGAAAAGAATGGATATCAACATGAATATTTAGCAAAATATCATGAACAAAATAAAGGAGGGTAATAATACTGATTGCTAGTGGGGCTTCAGAAGTCACAGAAGAGGAGAAAAGACAATATAGTTGTTCTAATAAGGGGATATTGGCAAAGGAGGAAGATTATGCTAGCATGTCTGAATATTCCACCAAAAACTGCTGCTATGAGCTTAAGATAATTTTGGGAGAAATAATCAGCTTTCAGCAGAGAATATTTCTTATATGAGGGAACTGGAACTAGATTTGCAATAGTGAGGATATATCAGGAGAACCTAGGAAGGAAAATATAACAAATGAGGGTAGATTCCTGATGAAAGTTATGAAAATATTTAGTATGGAAGATGTGAATCCATTAGTAGGAATTCAGACAGAATTTACATATTATTCCTCGAAGTATTGTAATTGGACCATACTGGATATAAATGATATCTTTCGGGACTATAGCCACTTATTTGAAAGCTTCAACCCACACCAGGTAACTATTTCAGAACATTTTTCAATAAAAATGAAGATAAAAATCCAGGTTGTTGTTGTTGTTGTCTTTCGGCTTTTCCCAGTTAGGGGTCACCACAGCGGAACTCTGGTCCACAAATGATTGGCAGATTTTCACGAACGCCGAGGTGCCAGCTTGACGTTCAACCTTCAACGAAGGCATGCCCATTTACGCATATCTTTCGAATGCCCACCCAACCGCAGGGAGGACATGCAGACGCCACACAGAAGGCACTCCCCACACTCCAGCCTACACCACCGCGGATACCCCAACAGTTATTTTTTTACATCTTTATTAAATTAACATGCAAGACACAGGTACTTGCTCATACTTAAGATAAAAATCCAGGTAATGAAGTAAAAATGAGACACTGATGCTTTCCCGCCTACCTGTTAATTAGAGAGGAATATTAAGAATGGGTAGTAGAAATTATTTACGTGTTATTAGGGAAGATAAAAAATGTTCTTCAGAAAGGCTAGATTGTGAGTGGGATAAAATGGAATTTAAAAAATAGGAAAGAAATAACACAGAAAGAGATATGGTTAACAAGTAATATTTTTTAGTGGGGCTGACAATAGCAGAATAATGGGAATCTCACAGAACAAGAATAAGTGCAACTGTAGAGTGCTAAAGAGAAAATAAAGGAGTATGTAGATAGTATGCATGCATTTAGAAATATTGTTATTAAGCAACTATTTTTTTGAAAACTCCAGCATACAAAAACTTGAAACACAACAACTTAGGCAACAGAAGGTTGAAAGGGTTGTCACCAAACATTTGGAGCCTATGACAAGAAAAATAACCACAGATCTTATAGAGGTATTAGAAATATTTTGGAAATTTTATGGAAATATGTATAAAATAGAGGAATGTGGAAACCAAGAAAGCACAAATGGAAATATTTGGTAAGACTTAATTATCCCAAGGTTAGAGGATGATGAGGCTCAACAACTAATAGATAAGATAGGAGGAGATGGGATAAAAACTGTGACATATAATCAATCTTCATGGAAGTCTTCATGAATAGATGGCTTTCCTTGTGGAAGTTTGGAATTTAGGAGGGCAAAAGTGAAAAATATCTAGAAGATTTTTTTAATAATATTTTAAAGCACCAGCATCTTGCAAGAAAGCATTAGTGGCTGTATTATCCAGAAAGGGTAAAGACCCATCAGACCCAGCTTCATATAGACACATTTCAATTTTAAACCATGATTTTAAATTCTTTATAACCATGATTATACATTCTTTCCACAGCAGGGCTAGCCATCCGGCGGTGTAAACCTTGGCTCGAGATGATTGTCACTGCTGAAGTGACACCCCGACCCCATGTGCAAAATGGGAAAGGGGTTGAGGATGGGTGGATTATAAACTCTTTGTCTCTATTACTTATAAGAAAGTCAAAAGGTGTTGCCAAAATTGAGTGATATGGATCCATGTGGTTTTATGGAGTGGAAACAAATGTTTGGCAGCATTAACAGAACAACTGATGAGCCAGAGGGAAGCAGAATGTGAGAAAATACCACTGTTGGTGGGTCTTGATGCAGAGAAAGCATTTGACAAAGTCAGCTGGGATTTTATGAGAAGGGCAGTGGAAGCATTTGCATTCCCTGATACAGTAATAAGGTTAATTAAGAGAATATATGAAGGATCACAGGTAAGCTGTTTTTGAACAGAGGAGCCAGACAGGGTGTCCTCTTTCTCCTGTTGTTTGTGTTATATTTAGAACCACTGGCAGAAAACTAAGGGACTCAGAAATTCAAGAATATAATTTGTATGGTAATCAAGAAATGTTGGCTTTATTTGCGGATATTATTCTGTACATTATAAATCCAGAAAAGGACATCTCAGTTTTGAGACAGTTTCTAGTCTTTTGGGGATATAAAACGTATAAAAATACAACAAAAGCTATAGCTGTAAATTAGGTACCCACACACAAATGGGTTCAGCAATACCTGTAATTATGGGGATATAATATGATGACGTATTTAGGAGTATGGGTTAAAAATGTTTTTGTTATAGCAGCTAAGGATATGTGGGAAGAGGCTAAATAAAATTTAATTCAAAAACTGAAGAGGAAGCTCTTGTTTATGGATATGAATAATAAGATAAATGCAGTGAATTTTTTTAGTCCCTTTAGTCTTTATATACAGGTCAGACATATTTTTGTCAACCAGAGATGATGTGGAAAATAAGGATCAAGTCGGATAGGTTGATCCTCTTAATAGAACAAAGTGGCTTAGTTTTGCCTAATTTGAAATAATATTTTAGAGCTTTGCAGTTAAAGCTCATATACATAATACACAGAAGGTTATAATTCAAAGTGGAAATTGACAATTATACTGAAACAGGGGAGTTCAAGTAATAAGAAGAGTGGAATAACATTACAGAATATTATATTTATAAAGTTGCCAAAAGTATTCCAAGAACTAAGCCAACATGGGAATTTACAAAGGAGGTTTTGCCAATATGGATGACTGCAAGTAGGGGTACAGAAAATGGGCATGAGGGAGCTGGAATTTACTGGAGAAAACTATTGAGAACAAATAACTAGAGAAGGAAAGGTATTACATGGGATGAGGCCATGAAGTTGTTTGGACTGCAGGTTAGAGACTGTCTTGTCTACTTGGGATTGTTGGAAGAGCGTTGCACCACAGGTATTAGTATTTCATCTGAGTATTCAAAACTTGCTAAACAACTAAAATGGCAGAAAGACAGCTTCAAAACAACAGCTTCAATAACAGGCTTTTACCATGTTGAATCCACAATATATGAAATATAGAGCTTTGCTGTTGTAAAAGTCAAGTGTCGTCGTAATTCCACATCTTTAAAAAAACGAACATAAAAGTGAAGAACCCTTCTGATGTAAACAATGGTTGTTTAGCAAGTTTTGAATACTCAGATGAAATACTAATACCTGTGGTGCAACGCTCTTCCAATATTTACATTGTGTTTTGTTCTGCTGAGCATTCTTTAGCAGAATTCACTTCTTTTTTTGGATTTGGTACTTGGGATTGTTATCAGAGTATAGACAAACTGAGAGGGGATAGGAGAGCCCTAAGTGAAAGACCTGCTTTGATTTTAGTCAAATCTAGAGCAGAAGCTGCTTTTAACAAAAGGGATAGTTAATTAATCTGGCAAATAAGGCTGTGAGATGTAGTTCCTGTGGTACACTGTTTGATTCCTTCAGCCCTCATTTGCCTAGCATGTGACCTTGAGCAGATCACTTAACCAGGCATTGCTCCTGGGTCAGCACTGAAAAGGGACTGTGTGTCCAGTAAGCCTCCCTGGTTAATAATTAGGTATTATTATGTGGGTTGGCATAATGGTTAAAGTGTTTATCTCACAGACCCAAGGCACAGGACTTGATTCTCAGCTTTGAAAGGGAAATTGGCTAGGCTTAAAATGGCCCACAAAGGCAGTTAGCCTGGTAGTTACCCATGAACCTAAATAGTGCATGCTAACTGTAACAATCAGTCAGAGGAGGTCAGAAAAGATAGGGAAAAGTGAAACCGGGAAAGTAATTTACAAGGGAACAGTAGGAGGATATATTATGTATGGCTCCCAAGTATGCAGCAAAGTCCAGAATGTTTACGATTTTTGTTGGGAAGGGTTTGCATAGGTATTTTTATGCCCCATGTAGACTTCAAAAAATGTTTCCTTTTGTAGATAGCAAATGTTGGAGGGGTAACTGTGAACATGTTTCTGGAAGTATAATGAGTTGGCAGATTTAAAAAATTCACTACAGACTACTGTGTTAGAAAGATTAGGGAGCAAATGCCTGTAACTAAAGGAATGGTTCTTTTAAGCTGGGACACAAGATCTGAATTGCCCAGAGACATTGTAGGCCTTATTAAGTTTAATTCTATTGGCTGCCAGAGAAGCAATCACTATAAAATGAAAATGAAAATCTAAACCAACTGTATTTCATGTATTGCATATTGTAAAAGAAATAAAAGAACTGGAAGAGAAATCTTTAAAAAGGGAAGGAGCAAATTACATAGAAATAAATGGAATTTGTGGGAGCAATATATACAGGATAATTTTCAGGAGAAGGAGTGAGGTTTAATGGAAGACTGGGATTGAGCAATTTATGTAATTTTGGGCTGAATAGCAATTGTTTAAAGAAAGAAAACATATATATAATGTGTAAATGTATGCAAATGAAAAATGTTAGTATGAATTATTTTCTTGTCTATTAATGTACTTGTACCTGTATCTTAAGTTAATAAATGTTAAAAAAACAAAACAAAGAAGAACAAGGACCTCAGACCCATTCTGGATCTAAGCAAACTAAATGTGCTCATCAAACAGACCAAATTCCAGATGATGGTAGTGCAGTCCATTCTACCTCGGCTGAGTAATGAGGTTTAAGTGAAGGCAGGGATTGAGCAATTTATGCAGTGATGGGTTGAATAACCATTGTTTTAAAGATATAAAACATAAATGTAATGTATAGTGTATGTAAATGAAAAAAAGTGTTAGTTTGATTTGTTTTCTTTTCCATTTATTGTACTTGGGCCTATATTTTATGTTAATAAAGGTTAAAAAAAGAGAAAGAAAAACAAGGATCTCCGACCCATATTGAATCTAAGAAATGTGTTCATCAACCAGACCAAATTCTGGAGGGTGATAGTGCAGTCCATTCTACCTCTTCTGAGGAATGATGACTGAATGTGCTCAGTGGACCTCAAAGATGCTTACTACCATGTCAAGGTAAGACATTCCAGGAGGTCCCTGCTCTTCTGGTTGGGTTCCAGTCTATACAATTCTCAGGCACTGCCATTTGGCCTCACCACAGTTTCCCGGATGTATACCAAATGCATGGCAGTGGAAGCAGTTCAGTTCAGGCTGCAAGGATTCTGGGTTTTTCCATACCTGGAAGAATGGCTGCTTACAGTGACTACAAGGGCATCGCTAATTCACATTACCTTGTTTCATCTGTGCACCTCCTTGGATATTATGGTGAACTTCGACAAATCTAGTCTTGAACCAGTCCAGGGTCTGGAGTTTATAGGTTGCCATCTGGGCACAGCTAGTCAGACTGTCATACTTCCTCTCATAAAGTTGACATTTCTATGTCTTCAGGCCCATCAGATTCTTTTGCTACAGAGGCCACCAACTTATCTCATTCTCTGTTGTCTTAGTTTGGTGGCCACTGCCATATCACTAGTTCTCTTGGCCAGGTTTTACTTTAGGATTCTTCACGCAACTCAGTCCAGTGGTCAATGACAACTAACCCTATGCATTTCCTAGCACAACTTACGGAGGTTTGTCATCAGCACAATTCTTTGTGGTTGACATCCAACCATGTCCCCTCAGGGATGTATCCCACCCCAGTCCTTGACCACTGTTAACATGGATGCTACCATCCTGTGGTGGTGGGGCATTACAAGGGGATTACTGTCTGAGGTGCCTGGTCCCAGTCAGACCATCTGCACATCACTGTTTTAGACATGAGAGTACTGCAGACTTTTCATGACTGCCTTCTCATAGTTGTGATATCAGTCCAGACCAACAAAATGTCAGTGGTCTGGTACATCAGCAAACAATAAGGAACCTGATCTTATCCCTTGTGTTGTAAGGCCATGAGGGTGTGGCAATGGGTGATGTCCTCTCAACATTTTTTAACAGAATGCACATCCCAGGGAAATGCAACATTCTAGTGGACTAATTTTGCTGGAGTATTCTGATGCCTCAACGGTGGGCCCACAGTCCATTAGTGGTGGTACAGATCTTTACCTGCTGGGACCTTTTTTCAACCCCTTAGAACACAAAGTGCAGCAACATCTATGTCCTGATCTCTCACAAGGAATAATTACTGAGGGGGACTCTCTTGTCACTGTTTGGCTCCTGGATCTATTTTACACATACCATCCAACTCTTCCAGTAGTAAAGTACTAACAAACAGCTTGTTGAAAGATGTCTGTAATCCTAATAGACCCTTCTGACCCAGACAAGTCTGGGTCCCCTTTCTATGGCTCACCTAGCATACCCTCCTTGGGTCCTGGATCTAATTTCCTATACTTCAAGTCAATCTCACCCTATCTAAAATTCCTCTGACAGCTTGGTTCCTCCACTTCTAGTGATGGCCAGAAATCCCAATCCATCTGATAAAATTGTGCATATACTTTCCTTCATCTTGGAAACAGTCCACCAGGAATGTTTATGGTAGTAAGTGGAGAAGACTTAGTATCTTGACCAACAGATTACACTGAAAATACCAATTACTTAGTCTGCTGATTTTTCTGGTTTTTGCATTCAGCAAATGAAAGAAAACCTGTTCTACTTTGTGTCTCCATTTAATTGCTCTGTATCAGCTATAAGCTGACTCCTCTCTGTAATAATTGACCCAATATACTAAAATCCTCCTAAGAGGAGACATTCACCCTAATCTTGGCCCCACCTTTCACAACCAATATCAAGCATACCTCTCAGCCTCTTACCATAAGAAATCTGGACAAAGCCTTACATAATGGGGGACAAAGGCCCAAAAATAGGGACACATTTTAAATATTGCTCTTATAAACTTAGAAAGATGCTAGAATGGCAGGATTTGTGTTAGAATGCATTTTCTGAATGATATGAAGGTTGAAGTTGAAATGCATGTTATTATTTAATGACTTTAATCCTTAGATCATCCCAGTGATTTGTCAAAACACAGTTTTTATGAGGAACAGATCAAAAATATGAGGCAAAAATCTGGACATTGTGTGAAAATATGTATAGTTTATAAGTATAATATCAAGACAATTCTCTTCCACAAACTACTCTAACCCCACAATGGTCTGCCTTCACCTTGATAATCTAACGTTTGTTGCCATAACTATCAGAAGCAAAAGAAATAAAACTACTGAACTACATGCCTGGATTACCCAGCACAAGCCAGATATTCTCAGTATAACCAAAACTTGGTTTAAGCAGAGCATAAACAACTCCAGAATTACACTGCCAACTATAATATCATCTCTAATGATCATTTAATGAGGAAAGGTGGTGGTATTGCTCTAATATTCCCCAACTATTACAACATTCCCCCTACTGATACCAAAATTCAGTTCAGCAGAGCTTCTTTTTACTTTCCTGAAATTAAACAAATATAAACAAACATGTATTACTGTCATTTACATCCCTCCTGGCGACAGTACAACTACACTAGAAGATATCCTTCATTGGATGCCTATAAGAATGCCAAGTGAAAAAAATACTACTAAGTGATGTCCATGTCAGCTGGTTGGGCATAATTTCTAACTCTCCTACATCTGGCATGAACCTTTCACATAACTAATTAATAGCCCCTCACATTATAGCAACACATCAAATTCCTTATTAGATTGTGCCCTAGTATCAAACCCTAGCAAATTTACCACCACAAGTACAATGTCAGACTTTCTCAGTGACTATCTGCAAGTCTGTAGAACCAGACATCTCACCCATCTAGTCAAACAGCATGTTTATAAAATAGCATGCAATCTGTCCAAGTTTATTGCAGAAGTATTTATTGCCCCCTATAATCTATTAACTGGAATATCCTAAAAATCTTCCCCTTAGAAGATGCTGTAAAAGAATTCAGTACAGCTTTCCTAAATAGCTTTGCATTCCCTAGAAGGAATAGACTAAAAACAAATAATGTAATTTGGCTATCCATAAAAGAAGAATACTAATACAAGATAGAGAAATGCACAGAAAGAATGGCAAAGATATAAAACTCCACAATATCCTGAACATTTTGGAATGCTCCACAACAGTACTAAAAAGGAAATAAATGAAGACAAAAAAACTATAACTTAACAGAACAAAAGTAAACACAACCCTAAAAAATTCTGGTCAACCATTAAAAAAACTTACATCCAGACCAAAAAATTCAACCCTAACCCCTCTTCTAATAACATACCACTCAAAACTGCAATATAATTCATCTCTTATTTCTTGTAGTATCGCTTTTTTAACCAAGCATTCCACAAAATCTAATCCCAGCCCCACTCATCAGCCACATATCACCACGTCTACCTTTGCCTTCAAACCTGTGCCCACATCCTATATAAAACTACCCTTAATTAAATTGAAACCATGCTCTACTTCAGCTGATGAGTTTCCATAGGAATACCTTAAAATAGCACCAAAGCAGTAGTTCCACGATTAGAAGAACCAGACCGTGGGATGAAGTATAAAAACTTTTTTTATTCTTGTCTTGTTTAAAAACAATATTAAATCTTTACTTTCAAAAAGAACTTTAAATTAAATCCAGAAAAACAATTGAGATCAAGCGCTTTCGTTTGGCTCAGATACCAAGCTTTATCAAGATGAACTGCTTACCAAAAAGGACCATTAATATAGGGCTTTCCTTCGACCATGTGACTACAGATCATAATTGAAGTTTAAAGTTATACATTTTCAAATATAAAATCATGAATTATTATTCATATTTGATCTGTCATGTTTACCTGGCTACACCTGTTTATACATAATTATATACTTCATTGATATTCACAAAGAGAAATATATACTAAAAAACGATGATATGTTAAAATGTAAAATTAATGATCTTAATTCTTATATTGAAAATTCATTCCACTGTACATATGTTGCTCTATTTTTAAAAATATCTGTTTATATATTTATTGTGTGTACATTTTATTAAATAGAAACTTGGGATATATAACCAAGAATTAGAGCAACATATGTACAGTGGAATGAATTTCCAATATAAGAATTAAGATCATTAATTTTACATTTTAACATATCATCGTTTTTTAGTATATATTTATCTTTGTGAATATCAATGAAGTATATAATTATGTATAAACAGGTGTAGCCAGGTCAACATGACAGATCAAATACGAATAATAATTCATGATTTTATATTTGAAAATGTATAACTTTAAACTTCAATTATGATCTGTAGTCACATGGTCGAAGGAAAGCCCTATATTAATGGTCCTTTTTGGTAAGCAGTTCATCTTGATAAAGCTTGGTATTTGAGCCAAGCGAAAGCGCTTGATCTCAATTGTTTTTCTGGATTTAATTTAAAGTTGTTTTTGAAAGTAAAGATTTAATATTGTTTTTAAACAAGACAAGAATAAAAAAAGTTTTTATACTTCATCCCATGGTCTGGTTCTTCTAATCGTGGAACTACTGCTTTGGTGCTTGCTGTTTTAACTTTGTTTATTACCTTAAAATAGCAGCCAATAGCATTGTCTATCCCATCTCGATCCTTATAAATAGATCTATCCAGGAATCCCACTTTCCCTCTCTCTGGAAAATAAATCACACATTTATCCCTCTACACAAAGGAGGAAATTCAGCAGACATCACCTACCTTAGATCTATAACAAACATATCCCCCCTCTCCAAAATACTTAAACTGCTAAACTATCTCCTGCAGGAAGAACTCTTATCTCCCACACAACCCTGTTTCTATCCCTTCCATAGTACTAACACTGAACTTCTAAACTTTATAGATACTAACAGTTAACTAGTCTCCTTCTTATTTTTAGACTTGCCTAAAGCCTGTGACTCAATTTGTCACAGCAAACCTCTGTGTCATATGTCCTCAACAGGTATATCTTATCCCACCCTTCAATGATTCAGAGGCTACTTGTCCAATAGGTATCAGTCAGTAAAATGACTCTTCCCTCTCTCCATATCTTCCAGTCACCACTGATGCACTGCAAGGCTTTATCCTTGGTCCCCTCTTCTTTAACATACTCACCAATACTTATATCATGTCCACATAACAGGGCTCCCTAATACAATACGCATATGACCCCACACTTGTATGTACATCTGACAACCTGGCACATCTCCAAAAAATTACTCCGGAAGCTTTAACAGACACTTATATATGGCTTTGTAACTCACAACTCATGCTCACCCCCCCCCAAAAAAAACTACTACTTCCCCACAAGTTCATCTCTTATGAAAAACAAAATTTAAAATCATCTCTCTAAATAACACAATCATTGAAGTCACTTCTCATAGCAAATTATTAGAGATGATAGTGGATGATAATCTTAAATTCACCTGCAGATATAAAATTGCATAAAAGAAACTTACCAAAATCTAGGGATACTTTACAGAGCCAAAAATGTTCTCAAGAACGCAACTAAAGCCACACTTACCACCACTTATCTTCTCTCCTCACTACTGTATGGTGCTCCCATTCTTACTAACCTCCAAGAATCACAAAAAGCAAAACCTGAACAATGTTATAATAAAGTGGCTATATTTGCAACAACTGCCCCTTTCAGAACCACCACTGTATAACACTAAAAACCTAAACTGGCTAGAACTACCCCAACAACTAACATATACAGCTTCTCACCACCTATAAAATTATCTAGCATTCATCTGCTTGTCTAACACTAAATAACATTCCACACAATCATGTTCCCACTTGGTCATTATGATCCAATGACCAAAAACTCTTTTCTGTCCACAAACATATCAAATCTGCTGGGCATGGTCTGTACTTCCATGAAGTTGCTATGACCTGGAACTCATTACTTGTATCCATTAGGTCAATACCCACCAAGACTTCCTAGCAAACATCTGGTAATGTTCTTGCTCAACCCCAAGATAAACTCTGTCCGTAAACATGAACAAGTACCTCTTCATACCTTACCCTTCCCTACTCTCCCTTCTTCACTCTCTTCCTTACTTCAATCGGTTTCTCTCTCCTGACTCTCTAAATATGCCACAATCATGTTTTTTTTTCGACTACTTCATATTGCAGTTTCTGTTTGTATTATACTAACTTATCTTTAATTTCTCTAAACTGGATAAAATTTCTCTAAATATTAAATCATTATCATACAAGTTATATCCATTCTTAACCAATGTTTTCACATTGTCTAATTTAGTATAATTGTTTAAATTGTAAATGTTTTTATTGTATTATTTTGCAGATTATTTTTCTTAAAACATTTTTTTAATACTTCAGAGCTTTTCTTCAAGGTCTTCTACTGAAAATGGGCACCTGCCCATTTGGAGTTTTTGGGTAATCAAGTGTCAATAAATAAATACATTTAGGCCATCTTGAAGGGTCTGGACTCCTTTTCTATTTCTTTAGATGCTATTTTTGACTTTTTCACTGGCTTTTTCCAGTCTGGGACTAGCTACTCTATTATTAAAGTTCAGTTGGTGGCAATTTCTGATTTCCATGTCAGTCGGGACCATCTTCCCATAGCTTCCCTAAGGTTATCTAAAGCCTTTTTGAAATATACTTTCTTCTTATACCTCCTTTGAGAGATCCAGGGTACCTTGGGATTTGTTCTATTACAAGCCTCAATCAAGGCTCCCTTTGAGCCTATTGCAATGGTAGATTTAAAGTTCTTTTAATGGAAAACTCCTTTCTTGATTGCAATAACATCTGCCAGATGAGTGTCAAGACTTAAAGCTTTATTCTGTATTCTCTCGTTCCTGAATTTTTCACAAGAACAGGGTTTCATTACATACTAATCCAGCCTTTTTGTGTAAGATTCCCTTGTAATCTATTCTAAATCAGCTTGTTCATTTGCCAGTAGGATTTCCAAATTTCAGTAATAAGGGTGAGCACATCATTCACTGACTGGACCTTCATCAACAGTTGAAATTCTATGTAGATAAGACCAAAGATTTCAGAATATCAGACAAGCTCTTTGTGTCTTTTTCTAAGGCCAAGCTTGGTAAAGGAGTTTTTAAGGTCACTTTGTCCTGCATGACTTCTGACTGCATGAACACAGTTAATGCTTTATCTTTGCCTTCCAAACCAAAGGCTCATTCTGTCAGGGTAGTATACAGTAAAAAAATAATATCACAAAGAGGGAATGTAGAAAAGAAGATTAGTATAGTAGAAATTAAAAAAAAAATAGAAGTTAAAGTTACGGAATGCCTGTGAAGTGAAGGATTTGATGTAGAAGGTCTAACATAGGTAACATTACAGCATGATGGAATGAGTCCCCAAAGTAAGGAGAAACAGGAAGATCAGGAAACATTTGAAGAAGAAATAGGACATGGGAAAGAAAAAGAGATTTAATATGGTGTAATATTTATGCAAAGGAGAAAGCAAAATGAATCAGTACAAAAAAAGCAGCACCAAATGCATTTGAAGAGAAATACAGGCAAAGGAATCTGGACATGGAAAAAATTTACAATACAAAAATTAGAAGAAAAAGAGGAAAAGTAGAAAAGGAGATTAGTAATGGGGAAGTTAAAGAAATAGAAACTGATGTTATGAAGTACCTGCAAAGTGAAGGATGCAGTGTAGAAAAATCTAACTCAGAAAGCACCACAGTAAGATAGAGCACTGGACATCCAAATTAAGGAGAAACCAATGGAAAGGTAAGCAACTGGTCAGTTGCCATGTGAAAATATTTTGGAGTCAACATTCACTTGAAGCTGGACATCAAGGGAAGGCACAGGAAACTGTGGCAACTCTGACGCAGTAAATATTGAGGAGTGATAGGGCCAGTAAGTTCCCATATGACTGAGCAACAGATGACACAGGATGAAATTGAAGAGAATGTGCTGCAGGAAGAGCTACAAAACTTTCTGTAGAATCCCTGCAGGAAATGGAGAACAAAAACTTTGCTCTCAGTTTAGAAGAAAATGAGCTAAGAGAAGAGCTGCTTGATTTAATAGACATAGATAGATATATTAAGATCAATGAAAGAAATAGACTGCAGAAGGTAAATAAATCCCAAAAAGTCAGATGTTTGATAAAACAAATGAACACAGTAATTAGAACTGTCCACAGAGATCCATCGATATAACAGAAGTAAGCAGGATATATTACTGTGCAGCTAAAATAATAACATAAAGTTCTACCAGAAGAACACAGGGTAGTAAGGGAAAGGAAGGGGAGAAACTGAATACCGTCATGGAAGTATTGAATAGAGAAAACTATAAAGCAATTAAGACAAGAAGTGTCACTGTTCGAAGAGTATAGAAGAGGAAATAGATCAACAAAAATACTCAAAAAGATAGATGTGATAAAAGCAAAGTACAGTATTAGAACAGACCAGGATCTGTCATGCACAATCGCAAATAGCAAACTAAAAATCTCAGTTCAGGTGGAAAAACTTAGAAGATATGCAGATAAATATAAAGGAAAAGTACAAAATAAGCAATTTATTGATGACCCGAAAACGTTTTATGAAGCATTGGGAAACAAGGCAAAAGGAATTGAAAGACCACCAAAAAAGAAGAAATAGATAACTTTTGGAGAAGTATCTATGAAGATCCTGTGAAACATAACAAAGATGCTAAATGGAGAGAAGTAAAAGAAAGAATAAGAAGTTCAAAGTTACAGGATATGAAATGGGATGAAGTAACAGCCAGAGAGACTGAAACAAAGTTACGAAAAGCCTCTAATTAAAAAACACCAGGCCCATATGAAGTACCTAACTTCTGCTAAAAATATTAACATCTTTGCGCAAAGATTTAGCCATGAGTAAGAACTGTTTATCCGTGCAGCCCAAACAAACACCAGCCAGGTTAACAACAGGAAAAACAATGCTCCTACTTAAGAGTGAACCTGCAAGTTATCCTAAAAATTATAGACCAATAACTTGCCTTTCGACTATCTATAAACTTTACACTGGAATTGATGCCGACAGAGTTTATAGTCATTTAGAAGAAAATTCGATTATGACAATAGAACAAAAGGGTAATAAAAGAAAGTCATATGGAACAAAGGATCATTTGTTGCTAAATAAAGTCATAGTACAGAACTGTAAAAAGGGGAAGAATCTAAGTATGGCATGGACTGACTACAAAAAAGCATTTCACAGTATCCCACATTCATGGATAAGACTGCTTAAAAATGTATGATACATTACAGCGACCACAAAACAGTGGCAGACCACTTTGCAATTAAGCCACAATAAAGGATACATTATTATTCCAGAGATAAAAATTCAAAGGGGAATTTCCA